>NC_071353.1:52490132-52760132 GCF_943734655.1 Sabethes cyaneus | reverse complement strand
ATTAAAGATTGAAGGCGGCAAATTTAATGGCATTTTTCTAAAGTACTATATTTAAATATAGTTAATGTCAGCAGAAAAGTTAGGTAATGTTTAACTACTCTTGTAGACTAGACGTTTTCAAAGATTTAAGATTTAATAATAGGTCTATATATTATCAAAATAGTTCAAACCTTGGTTCAAACTTCATATTGCAATTGCCTTGACAATATTCAGATTGGAAGCAGTAAGTTTACATGTTGCAGCAATAACTTTTTCACTGCAGCTTTTCAGTAGTTAGAGTATGTTAGATTCTAAATATTATAAGAAACATTATAAAAATTGGTCGATAATCCCCACGAACACCGCGTCTAAATCTCGCTCAAGTTTTACGAAGTAAAATGCCATTTTTTATATTCTGGCTTAAAGATTTAACCAATTAAACATAAACAATATTCTTTTACTCACTTTTCGTACATAAAAAATGGTAAAAAGCATTGAGAAATGCAGCTAAACACTTTTTTATTCAATGTTTACATTTTAACTTGAGCTGGCCTAATGCAATGTGTGCCCCCCAGAAGTCACATTAGTGTTAGTGTGAAAAGCCCTATAGGAAGAATACCGTCATACGAACGATAAGAGACAAGGAGAGAAATGAATCGTTTGATATGAGACTTACGCATACTGTAGCATGATATAGCATGCTCTAAACAAGAGTCAGTTTTTGGACGAACGTAGACTTTGACGGACGTTGTTCCGTGTTTCGGAGGACTCGGTTGAAAATAACCGACGGACACGACAAAGGTGACTGATCATTTGATATTTTTGTTGAAGATTGCATACGATTCGATGGCGTCATCCAAAAACATTGCCAGTCAGGCATATAATGAAAGTACACTTCAGTCCTGTATTCAGGATACATCAACAACTTCGGTATACGCGGCCTGCAAAAAATGCGGTATTCCGAGGTCTACAATTCGATACCGCATGAGTGGAAAGTGGCAGAAAAGCACAACATGGGGTCCCGGAACGGTACTTTCCCAAGCGGAAGAGGAAAAGATTGTTGCCTGGCTCATTGAAATGCAACGACGCGGTTTTCCAGTACAACGCCGTACTTTGTTGTACAAAGTGAAGGGTGATACTCCATTAAAAAACAATTGTCCTGGTAAATTCCACATTGTATAAAATATTCATATTTTTGTTAACATTCGTATACGTTAGGTAGGAAATGGTTCTCGTGTTTCATGACCCGTCATACTCCTGAAGCTGTGATATCAGCTGTTATTTTGATCTTTTTTTTCTAGAAAACCAATTTGTAAGGCTTGTGAAAGTAATGAGGGCGTCAAAGAAAGGGTTAAATATCCGGTTGCAATACTGGTACAATGCAATTTTGTATTAAAAAGATGACTAATTCAGTAAAATAGATTACCCGGTACATTTATCATGTTTTGCGACACTTTTTCAGCGGCGAGGCCAAAATAGGAACATAGAGTGGCGAATGCTAGAACAATATGGCCAAAATAGGAACCCACCAGAGATTTTTCATTCGATAAAAATTGAAACAAAAAAGTATATTTTCCTCACATCAACTAATACAGTATGAAGATTACAGCGGAAATTACCTATTGATGATATTAAACTTATTTAGTTTTAGTAAAATTATTTAGTAAAATTCGGGTATAGCCCCAATTAACTCAATTTCCATATGCTACGTGTACTTGCATAACGCGCAAAATATAACGCGGTCCCAATTACCAGCGTTATACAAATATCGACTGTAGCTTGAAAAAATCGGGATAAAAAGCTGATAAAATCGTGGGTATACAAAATCGGGAGCTGACAAAATTGGAACATTATTGTATTTCGCAGCTACTTATTAACGTGCCTATTTGTGATTTTCATTTTTAATTTCAAAAATCAAATAACAGAGCAGCACTAATCAAATGTCCGTCTTAACGTTCGGTAGGGTTTGAATAAGTTTAGTATTTACAAATTCGCAAGTCCTTAACATTGGAACCAATTTTGTACTATTGGAAAGAATTGTGAAAATAGACAGGAATGTAAGAAATAAGTCGTAAATACTTAAGGCAACCTGTATAAATTTAGGCAACAAATTGACAATATTGACGGATGTAATTAATGTAAATTTTGGTAACTGGTGCAAGGTGCTACCGGGAACACTCGGATAAACACAACAATTGAAGTACAAGTGCGGATCAAAAACTTATATTTATTATAGCTACAAAAGTAAAGCAAGTGCGACCGGGAATGGCAATAGTGGTGCTTTCAAATCTGCCTTCTGGTGGCATCAACTATAGTTTTGAATCCATTTGTGCTATCAATAAGTGTTTGATTCCAGTTGGTTTCAATTCATTCACCTATTCACGGAGATAATTTTTAAAAATCAAATCGATTTTTAACCACGACAGCATTTGTGTTGACCTCAGTGGCAAGAAGTAGCAGTACTGATATCATTATGGTAAATTAACAATCAAGGAGAAAGAGTAGAGTTCCATTTAATTCTGCTGTAGCTTAGTTATAGCAGAATTAAATAAAGTTTTTCTTCAAATTTCTCGTTGATTTGTGAATTGTACTAAGACACGTTAGAGTGTAATTAGAACTACCGGGATCAGTCCCGCTGTAGTGGTTAGCATTTACACCTCTCACGCCGAGGACCCGGGTTCAAATCCCAACCCCGCAAAAGTCACGAATGACCTAAGCTGTCAAAGTGACTATAATAAAACAAACAAAAATTAGAAACTAGCTATGCCAACCAATCACGGAGGGAAGATTTCTAGTTAGACATTGCTTAATTATTTTCAATGAGGCCATTACAAATATTTTATAAAGTTTTTGTCCTTCCGATGTTCGGCCACTGAAGGGACAAAATAAGTGATGGTAATGTGAAATAGTGAGTCGTGATTTTGCTGTCTATTTGGAATTGTGAAAATAATGTCCTCAGAGGAAAATATCGTCAAAGGAAGTATCTTCTTTCTATACCATTTGATTCATTCCATTTCAGCTCATTCCTTTCTCTCACTGCTCGATTCAGCAAGTACGAGTACGAGTGCAGGCGTTAGGGCTTTGTATGTGTGAGAGAGGGGGACAAAGTTGCCTGCTTTTTTCGCCTCGCCATTTACATATTTTCGTGTGACGATTGCGAAGCATTATTGTTTCTCTATTTTAGAGCAAGAGGCTATAACTTTATGAATTGCATGCAGTTTTTTTCGTTTGCTACGCAGTACGAAGATTGTGTGATTTTTGATTTTGTTGTAATTAGAGCAATTATAACCGACAAATTTGAATATGTCAGGCTAAGTTATTAATGGTAGATAATGTACCAATAATTTTTGAAATGTACACATATACAACTAACAATTACATTACACTCAGACTCTAAATGCTTAGGACACCCCTCGTTATAAAAGCCATAAGTTTCCTACACTCAAAATAATCCACACGTCCTTTCCACGTGAAAAATCACGTAAATTTCTCTACAGGGATTTACGTGACTTTCAGGTGATTGTTATTGGAAAAAATAATAACATCTATCTGATTTTCACGTTAACGCATTAGTATGCGTGCGAACTACCTGAAAATCACGTAAATAGTACAGGAAAAGCTGGGTGGAAAATATTCACATAACTTTTCAGGTAACTTCGACGTGAAATATATTTTGAGTGTACGTTTCCTATGGACCGGTGTCAGAATTATCATGTATGTGTATTTGTCAGATAACTTCAGAGCCGACCAGGGATACCAGATGTACTAGTTTTCTTTGTAGTGTCCAGACTTTTAGAATCTGTAGTTTTCATAAAGGGCAGATGCTTGAGATTTTCGTGAGTCTGCTGCAAATTTGTAATCAAATCTTATAAGAGTTGTGCGAAGTGGGTGCGGACTTTGTTTTTTTTTATTTATTTTCAAGTATAAGTAGGTAATTGTGAAATTTCAATTCTAATTGTGAATCAATTTTGTTGCAATAGAACTTAGTATGTGAAGTAGGTTTGAAAGTTGAAACACATTTTATAAGAATTTATTCTATACCTTGCATAATATGGCATTAATATACTATAAAGAGGAAAATTGATAGTATCTCCATTGTATCTATAGTAAACCTTAATGTATCTATAAGAATCGTTCCAGACCGGATAGGATCGATCGTTTTATATTAGATGGAGACCAGACGAACAGCTGATTATCGTCGGGAAACAACAGTTGCGAGGCTTGCGGGTGCATGATTTACGCTGTCTCATAGGAGATATCATATTCACCACCTCCACGACATCGCTATCTTGGTCTACAGAGTTTGACAGTACCCCCATTAAGTTGGACCCTTCAGTATTGTACCCCAAACAACAATGGCGTCGCATTGATTTTCTATGGAGTGATTTCCCGCCCAGCATTTTTGACGTTTCAGATTCAGTCACAGAAAAATGGCGACGAGCCGGGGGGTCGATATTCACTGATAACTATAACACTTGGTTGATCATGACATGATGTTCGAATGTGCCTAGCGCTATTCGCGTGCGCATGTCGCTGAACAGCATTGACTGTGGTTTTTGTTTTGTTAAAGCGGTTGTATGAACTCACTGAGCTCCCAGGTCGAGCCTTGTTTTGCGGGGCGGTAAATCGGCATTGTGTAGATTTCATGAAAGTGTTTAAGGGGAAACCGAAAGTGGCTCAAAGATGGCTGGGTAAATGGCTACCATTCGAAGCATGTATTGTTTTGCGCCTTAAAAATGCATCTGTATTACGCTTTCGCCACGTAATCAGTGCTTCCAGTGCTGTTATAAATTCCTAAAACTTGTAATTCAATTTATCGATCTGCTATGTATCAATAAACGCTCTGCAAAACATAATTGCCAATGGAAAATAAATTTAACTGATCATATCGATCATTACGTGTTCATAAAAGCGACCAATGTATAATTTGGAATTAGTTCATCGATATTTGGTTGCGCACATATTTCGTTGAACTAGCGATTTCCGAAAAAGCAGCAACACAGTATCAAACTTTCGTCACATCAATGAGCTTTTAAAGAGCTTTCAACTTTCGCCGCATCGACGAGCTTAGAGTGAAGTAAACAAACAAAACGCAAAGGCAGGAATCAAAAACGTAATCCGATGCAAGCGGATTAATTAAACATCCTAGTGATCCTACGCATTATTCAGTTGCTGCTGTTAATTTTGATTGAATCGGAATGCCTTGATAAAGAAAACAAACCCTTTTTCGGGATGTTTGTAGTCAGTGCGGTTGGCTGCGGATCAGCTGTTTATGTTTGCAAGTTCCACTATTTGACATATATTACCAATACTAATGCAATATTCAAATAAACGTTTAGGTTTTTAACGAACACATGAGATGTACAGTACAGTGTTTGTCGCACTAACACAATAACGTTAGCCACTTTCGGTTCCGCCTTAATGCTTGGTTTGGACTTGCAAGGAGTTGATTGTGCGGTGGATAAGCACGCGTCCTTTTTTTGCCTTTGAAAATTACTTTGGCTTTGAATAAGCAAGTAAATATAAGCAATTTTGAATAATTTGACATTTTCTGAGTAAATTGAAAACTCTGCATTGTTTGTTGTTTGCGGTTCTGTGTACACTTAGGTATCAGGCTTTCACTTTAATCTGTAGACTTCGTAAGCAGTGTTTGGCACTACATCGCATCAACTATTAAAATATATATTTTCCTTTAATATATTTCTTATATCGCGTGATAAAGATAATAACTACTAGTTTAAAGTTGTAATAAGTAGACAGTTTCATCCATGTTACCGAGAATTATGAATGAAGGGGAATATTGACTTAACTTACCCCACCATCTCATTTGGTACATCCGAATCCTCTTCGTTACCGGCATTTTTTTCGGTTCGCGGCATTTATGTTTAAACGTACCAGTCGTACTATACTATAAAATACTCCATCTACAGGGATGAAACATTGTCGCGGTTATGCACGATTTAGCAACACTCCCTACAGCCGGCTGTCTGGAGTTTAAATTGCTATAAATACGAATAATTGGAAAAATTAAATACGATCGATTGAATAATGAATAGATGAAAAACATAGCTAAAATTCTACACTTTATAAAAAAGCGACGATCATATCATTTATCAAGGTGAATCCTGATCCAAAAAACCCCACCTTACTAGCAAAACTCCTTCCTGTAATCTTTGTAGGGATGCAGAGGTTAACACGGTCCCTAGAACAGCAAAGATTACACTAACATTCCTTCCCCGTTCCCACCTGATTGCAAGGACGTGGCCGGCGCAGTTATTGATCATTATTATGTCGAATCACTGAATTTTGCACAATGAGAATGATCGGTAAATCCCAGCCCCATTCATTTGATTCATTGTGCAATTTCACTGGTTCTGGTCAATCACTGAGTGCAACCATTGATATGTGCAATCAGTCTAAGCTAAGCTAAGCTAAGCCGATGTTCGGCCACTGAAGGGGAGCGGGGGACGAAAAAAAAACAAAGTGAATTTTTTAATCGAGCAAAAAAAACATGAGTTTTAAGCATTTTTATTTAAAGTTTAAACGTGAAGACCGAATCTATTCTTGCTTATAATATATACGTTATTATTTTCTATGTAAAAATCTACGAAAAAAAAAACAAAAACGAAAGAAAAATTTTTTAGACGATTTTCGGAAATTCAATTGTTCGAATTTCAATTTCTATTTCGTGCTAGAAGCGTTAACTCAACTCGTACACTCTTTTTTCGAGTTTTTCACACTGTAGAGCCCACAGACAATAGATTTTATAAAAAAAATTGACTCAAATCCTACAAATTATTTTTTTGCCCCCCGATTTTTCAACCCATTTCCAAGGTGGGGGGACAAAAACTTTAAAAATGATGTGCAATGGCCTTATTTGAAAAATGAGGATAAAAGGCCGTTTCTTCAACTACAGTAACCACACGAAGGTAGACCCGCCGACGAGAAGGAAGCGTCCTATGTTCAGCTGGTGGCAAGTACGACAGGTGCTCGCCACGGGACATCAAGATCGTCACCGGACATATGAACAGGGATGCCAATTACACCGATTTTTTCGCACGCATTAATTTGGGACCCTATCATTTCCTCCGCAATATTTAATTTTTCCTGTATATTTTTTTTCTGTAATATACATAGTATATGAAGTACTTTAGTTATCAGACACATTGGTAGAATTAGAACTCACAGGAACTGACATAATTGGTGGATCCCAAATTTATGCGTGAGAAAAATCTGTGTAAATAGGTTTATGGCTTTGAACACCCAGATCCACAGGGAAGCAATGTGCCGATCGGGCCCTATAGCCTGCATAACGACACGAAAGTAAAATCAATATATATAGAATGCCAGTGTCGCTGTTTTTCTACAGGACTCATTGTGGTAAACACACCCTATCGGCAGGCAACCATGTTTTCGCTGCCAACATCTCGTGTGTGCGAAAATGAGATAGCATGTCAGCACTGCGTTTCACTCAACTGCCAGCAGTCTGCTTTGGGCCCGCTGTCAAATTTTGAGCCCACGACATGTTGTCGCTGACGTTTACTGCAGCTCGTTATAGAGATGTCGATGGGGTGGGTAAACATGATGCTAACAATCTGTATCAAGTCTGTGATTCGGGAACTTCATTGTCAAAGTTGCTTATTGTTATTTATCTGTTCTTTATCTGTGCGCTGGTTGGTGCTGTCATCAGTGCGCTCATCGCTGTGTTTTCATGCTAGTGAAATGTTTTTAAACGCTCATTTTCTTTTCGTCCGGATGAATTGGATCCCTCAACTGAGTCTTTTTGCACCGATTTTTTCAGAAATTTGAAGCAAGCGAAGTTTACAATCACATTACTTGGCAGCCATATTCGCAATTTTAAACTGTTTGTCAAAGTTTGACAATGAGATTCCCCTTTTGCTGAATCTCAGGCACACACACATATGCAAGTATAATGTAAATACATTATCTGTATGATGTATATTATATGTATGATGTTTGCCACGCGCACTGCAGCGACACTGGCATTCTATATATATTGATTATACTGACACGAACGATAACGGCCAGCGATGCATCAACTTTGCAGTATCCCAAGGCCTGGTGATCAAAAGCACTTTCTTACCTCGCAAAGAGACCCATAAATCCACCTGGAGATCTCCTAATCAACGAACCTTGAACCGAATGAATTGGATGAAACTCTACCTTCTTCTGTGGTGCTAGGGGCTTCGAACCTCGACGACGGATGGAGCAGGATACGCTCGACGGTCTATGAGTCCGTAACCGCGATGCTAAGTGATTGAGTGATTGGAAAAACTATCTTCTAAGCATTGCCACAAGGGTGAATTTGATTAAGTATCGAGGGAAGGGGCGTGGAAAGCACCAGAAGGTAGCTAGAGATCGATGAGCGATACGGCGATATAGCAGAAGGAGACGCAACAGAAATTAACCTAGGAGTACCTACAAACGATAATAACTTGCTTGGTCTCGATCTCGAAGAGATCCGGTAGCAAATCGTTCAGCTGAAGAATAATAGAGCCGCCGGAAAGGACCGACTCCAGGCAGAACTTTTTAAAAATGGCCATAAACCGCCAGCAACGGCGGCATTGAATAATTTCAAGGATTTGAGAGGAGGAGAAACTACTGTGGTTTGTCTCATCCGCAGAAAGGGCGATCGGCTAAATTGCTGTATTAACCGCGGCGTTACTCTGGTCAATCCCGTCCACAAGGGGCTCACCCAAATTTTGTTGTGTCGTCCATACCCAATGGCAAAAGTATTCGTAGGGCAGTACCAGGTGGGCTTTATGGCGGCCTCAAATTTTTACTCCCCGGCAAATTTTCCAGAAATGTTGCGAGCACAACGTGCCCACGCCTCACATTTTCGTGGATTTCAGTGCAGTATAATACGATACAGTTGAACGCGAACAGCTATGGCAGATAGTGCACTAGTTAGGTTTTCCGGACAAACTGACGTGGCTGATCAAAGCTGCCCTGGGGCGAGCGTTGTGCTACGTGCCCGTTTCAGGACCACTCATGAGTCGTGTAGAGGATTGAGGCAATGGACTGTCCTGCTTGTTATTCAACATCGCTATGGAAGATGTGATTCGTCGAGCGGGCATTGAAACGAGAGGAACGATGTTCAGCAAGAGTAACCAACTCCTAGGCTTCACAGACGACCTTGACATCCTTCCTACTGGGACGGTGGAGGCAATCAACAAATCAATTCAATGCATTCAAACCATATATACAGTTAAAAGAGACTCCAGAGAAAACAACCTTTGCCTCCCACGGACAGTGACTATTGACAACGATGAACTGGAAGTGGTTGATAAGTTCGTATATTTGGGATCTCTTGTCACCGCCGGCAATAATACGAGTAAGGAGATTAAAGAACGCATTCAAGCTGGAAGTCAAGCTGGAAGTCAAGCCTACTTTTCCTTCCGTAAGACCCTTCGATCAAGGAGCATACGCTGCCGTACAAAGCTAACGATGTACAAAACGCTAATCAGCCTCTCCTCTCTGAACTAGAGTTTAGACAGTAACTGTGCTTACGGAGGACATACGTGCATTGCACCATTTCAGCGAAAGAATGGAAGGATCCAACGTGGAAGGGTGGAAGGATCCAACGCGCTAGATGGCCCGACCAGGTTGAAGCAAAATTACGCGTGTCGAGACGCTCAACGAATTGCCGACGTGTAGCCCAGAACCGAGTTCAGTGGAAAAGAATTTTTGCTACGGCGAGAATCACTCCAGCTCTCTGTTGGCAGAAGGAATGAAAAATGGCGTCGGGCGGTCCACCTGATCGACAAACGCTCTTGCTCACCGGCGATTCACCAAGTTTTTCTCCACCACCGTCACTGAAGTACTCTCGTCTAGAAACGCTAGCACTTTAATCGACCTGTCACCACAGTACAATTGCACTGGTAAAATTCGGATCATGACCGACTCGCTTGACCGAACATGCGCACTAAATCTCGACACATTTTCCACCGGGTGCATCAATACATTGTGCTGTTCGTTACAATCTTCAATCTACAATCTACAATCGATGTTCATTCAGGCACACATAACACAATTTTTCGTGTGTCACCAGCCTTAACCAATCGGAATACGAAAGCCTCTTCAATGCTGGATAGTTCCTCAAACGAACTTACCTTGCAGAGTTTCAGAATTTTACGCTCGTTCGCGCGTATGCTCAATGTATCGAATTCTTCGTGACTTACTAACGCTCTGTTCTCCACCAGCTTCACTTTGGTAGACTGTCTATCTGCCTTAGATCTGAACTTTCTGCAAGCTTCGCATGCATCCGCCACTATATCTATGAGAAAATTCGTCAGTCTCTCTCGCTTATCGGGGTCAGGATGCTTTTCGACCAAGTTCTGGATAAACAGAGGATTCACCAGATGTTATCTAAGTTCCCAAGCTTCCCAGTGTTCGCACAGTTGCTCTACCGCGTTTTCGAAGGGAATGTAACAGCCTAGCTTATCCAATTTTGGACACTCTAGTCTGCGAACTTTCTCGAGAAGACTCTTCAGCAGTTGCTAAGGACGATCATAATGCATTCGATGACTTTCGATGACTGGAATCGATTACGAGAGTAGCAGATGCCCATTGAGCAAATCTAGAGCATCGCCCGTTAGGAACTTTTTCAATCGAACTAGGTTTTCATGGTTCATAAGACTGCAAATCTCATTGGAGGCTTTTTTTCTTACCACTGCGTCCAGTATTTTGAACTATTGTGTTATGTCCCGTTTATTTCTTTTACTGTACGCTTCAAGTTTACCTATCGCTTATTGAGAAAGTGATAGGCTGGGAGCGGTAGCGAGACTTGATTTATGGTACCTTGTTACCCTGATCGGCGACCCAAATTAGATCTCCCTAGGCTCTAGTAGGCCCTTTTTGAGATACTGCAGTCAGCGTCCTATTAGTGCTCCACAATTGCCGAGCAAGTGTTCCGAGGTTAAATATCATTTTGTATGAAACCGAGATTCCGAAGATGATGTTTACTCGGACAATGTCCTGTCACAAGACCGGTAAGCGTGCTGAGATCTCTCTTATTGAGACTCAGCAACTTTTGAGTAACCTTAATACTCGGCGTTATATTTTTTGATCGTTTGAATGATTGTTCGGTCATCTAATTTTTTTTTGAGTGGCTTTAGCCCAAAGGGTCATTCACCATGACTCCCAAGCAACAATGTGAGTTTTATTGTACTCTTATAGTGGACTTCAAGACCGATTTTGGTCTTAAATGCCATCATAAGAGTGTAATAAAACCCAAATGGTTACATGGGCTGTTAGACTCTCCCATTGTTTCAGCTCACTCTTCAGCACACAGTCAGAGATTAGGCAGAATAAATCTGGGCGTTTAAGCCCAAGGCTTTGCTTTTTTGGTAAGACGCTTCATTGCTGGTAAATAGAGGTTTCAGTGTGATGAAAATATGTCGAGGAGCCTGAGAATAGACCCATGCGAAAGTAACTAAACACCAAATGGCTTAATTCTACTAAAATTCGAACCCACGACCACTCGCTTATCGATGCAGAGTCGGTGACTTTGTGGCTTCAGAGACCCCCTTTCTGGTGGGCTGTGGGCACCATTTGGTTGCAGTCACAGGCGTTCCCAGTCCTTCTAGCTCTGAGGTGTTTTGTTTACATGTGCACAGTTCGAAAAAATGCTTACGTCTTTTGACTTGCACATAAATGGAACACCGCAAATCGTAAAAAATTATATGTTATTGCACAATATTTTTATATTTTTATCGTAGCTTGTGTTGTATAAATGTAGGTTTATTTATTACATTTGGCTTGATATACAAATATTTAAAAACAGTTTAGAATATTTACGTTTTGTTCATAAAACATATAAGTGATTTTTGTTGCGTGTTCATTATTTTATGTACATTTTTGTTTACGTCGAATGTGAGAGTCATGCTAAAAATGCTTCGTGTTGTGTGGGTTGTCATAAATCGATTCGTCTCTATAATAATTGTTTTTTTTCCACAGTCCGTATCGTTGAAAAATTATTAAATCATTTATAATTACTAAAGGACCCTACGATTTTGCAGCCTACCTAGCGATATTTCTTTCGATAAAAGAGATTTTTTCAATTTTATACATAACCGTGTGGTTGACCTGCGAAATAAAATTTTGACGCATTCCGATTTGAAGTAGCAGCAATCGCCTTCTAAAATGGACAGTGTTGTCAAGTTTCACTAAGTTACTCAAATTAGAGCAATGGTGATGTGTAAAATCCAGCGAATTTCTTCCCGTTGATCTTTCATCTAAACATTGAATACAACAGGTATGTATATTAGCATTAAAAATGCGGCACAGTTTATCAACCAAAGTTTAACCACTGACATAGCATCTCGAGTTTCGAACTGATTTGGAATATTTGAATCTATTTTAAAACCTATCCCATACATCAAAAACAAAATTGTAGGATAAATATAAGGGCAAGTAAGATGCGAATTTCGATCCCTGACGGCGTCTCGACCTGCATTAACATGAGTGCGTGATGGATTTTATCGAACAACAATAATTTTAATTACAAATTTGCCGCACCGGCACGTTTCATTCCGTTTGACAGCCGCCTGATTTCCGCTGTCGAACGGGCGACTTGCCGTGATCACGACTTTCGCAGCACCATTAAGAACCACGTCGGGACCTTTGCTTTTAATTCAGCTAAGGCAGTAAGTAATTGTCCGAGCGTTTGATTGTTTCCCGTCTACACACGTAATTCGGACTGTGCGACTGTGGTAAGCGGCGAGGGTGTGCAACAAATTTATGTCCGATTCCTGTTAATCTGTAAACCGTAATAGAAAAAGCGGGCATTTGTTGGACTGTTCGAGCACATTAGAAATGATTTCAAGCCGGCCCCAAAGTACGAACGGTACCTTAAAGCAGAACGATATGCTAAAATCGGGAGGCAGAATCGAGATTGAACTCTCAATTGAATCAAGGTCAATCGTTTTCTAACTTACCCTCCAGTTTCTTCTCTGGACCAAAAAGTCTCCACGTGTCAGCGGAAGGTCACGATTCGAAGTTTTTTGTTGTTGGGATTTCAAGTGGAAGAACATATACCTAATGTTATTGATTAGTCGGTATCGATTTAGCAAGATAAAGCGCGCGGCTTTGTGTGCTAATTTCTATAGTACTAAATAATATGAGATTTGCGGATTTTTTGTAGTTTTTCCTACATTTTAAGTGCAGGTGAAATGAATACCTCCTAATCAGAGAATAGTAACGATACAGAACGAACGGCTCACATGTAGGCAGCTCGCCAGCATCAGTTAGTGTTTATGAATCGATTACGTATCGATCTCGACGATCTCAGGCATGTGGCATGCTTTGTATTCAATAAGCAACATTCTCATACTGTCATGCCATACCGTTTTGATCGAATTTCCGGTTTACCGGGAAAAATACAGCAGTTCCAAACAGCCGCTAATGGAGTGTCTCATGAGAGCGTATGTATTTTATCGTGTGAAGGGACACAGTCACTCACACGGTAGGAAGGTGTGATTGAACATTTTATTGAGATATGTATTGACGTAGGACTACGTGTTACGGCAAGGTTTGGCTGGGTAGGATGTCATTCTAAAAAATCTTTCTCGAAAAGTGGTCAGGTTTTGAACGCTAATAGCTTAACAGTTTCCAATCGATTTTCAATATTTGTGCACCAATCGATCGCAACTTCTTCTAAGAATTTGCTCAAATGAAGAACGCTATTGCGAAATAATACACTATACACAGTGCACGCTATTGAAAAACTGAAAATAATGAAGCATTGTCTAACTAGAAATTCTCGCATCCTGATTGGTCGAAGAAAAGACGTCATCATAGTTTGCACGTTTTTTTTTGCAAAAAAATCAGAGGGGTTGTGTACAAGACACGACCGCATATATAGGTGACGCAGGACTACGTAAGTCTCTTTGTAGTGATAGTGGCATGTATTCATGCTTGTAATCATTCGATTCTTCATGTATACATGCTATATGCAACATATATACATGCTATGTGCGTTGTATGAAACATTTATCAACGTAGTAACATTGCATACGTTCAATTCTCAAAAGATTGTGCAAACTATTGCTTTCCTGCTACCGTACTGAAATTAAAGATTGTTTTTATTATCCATGGTTTCCCACGTTGAAGGGATTTTACCAATTCAATCCTTTTTTATCAACAGCACATCCTTCCACTACACTTCTAATGAAACGGCAAGCATGCGTATTCATACAGAGTCGTATTATAACCGAACACTACAGCTGTAGCACATTTTTCCAACACAGATATCAAATTCGCCTACGTTTAATCGTCTCGCAGTAAAGAATTTGCGATCTGTTGGGACAACGAACTTGTGACATTTTTTCTGGCACACTTCCCTAACACAGACATCAAATTAGACTAGGTTTAATCGCGTTCGTAAGAAATCTGTTGGCACGAGAGGGCTTTGTCACTCTTTCTGGCGTACTTCCCAAGCAAGGACATCAAAATGGTCTAGGTTTAACCGCGATGTTGAGAAATCTTGTTGAAATGAGGAAACTTTGTCACTTGTTTTGACTTACTTCCCAAGCACAGATATCAAATTGGTATAAGTTTAGAACATCGCAAAAAATTTTCCAACCAATCACGAAGCGAGAATTCTGGTACAACATAGGTTCATTATTTTCAATTTTTCAATAGTTCAACATCAAGAATCCATACTTCTCTTAATTTAGGTAAATTCTTAGAAAATTTTCCGATCGATTGGTGTAAGAATATTGAAAATCGATCGGAAAACCGCTGAGCTATTAGCGCTCAAAACCTTTCATTTTTCGTGACGCTCGCATTTTTCGATTTTTTGGAATGACACCCTATCTCCAAACTTGCCGTAAGACGTAGTCCTACGTCAAAAAGTGACAGAAACTCCTCGTCCCAATAGGTCGAAGATTCTTTATGGCGTGTAAACCTATACCAATTTGATATCTGTGCTTGGGAAGTACCTCAGAGTGCAAAACCAGCCCTCTTCTACAACCGACGTGTTGTGCGATGGTTCAGCATTAAACCTAGTCCAGTGTGATGTCCTAAAGGTAAACAATTTTCTTAAAGCATGAAACCACCCCTTTTCTTCAACCGCCTTTAACATTTAAGTTTGAAATTAGTCCAAATTGATGTCCTGAAGGTGAAACGTCATCGAAAAGAGAGCGGTCATCCTTTCCGTTTCCGTATAAGTAGGGTATGTTGCTGCTTCGTCGTAATTGCCTATTCCTGTCCTATCCAACACAAATTAATTAAAATATCAGCGATTTTTATGACACACAATGCAAAACTAGTTATTCCCTAATATTTTAGTTTGTTGTCTATCATACGCAATCAATCAAAGTGAGCTGAAATTTATTCAAATGCCATTTTTCATTAAAGAATTCCTAGCAGCCAAATTACCTACGTTTTTTCGTGCGACTAAGAAGAAAATGTCGACTAATCGTTTCAATTTTCGTCGTTCATAAAATGAAAATAACTCACGCAACGCATTGTTGTTATTCTGCAGCCGGGAAAACTTGCATAACCTACAGAACTTTTGCAGAATAACATTTATCATGCTGTCCTACACAAATACATGCGCGCTAGCTTCGTAAACATTGTTGTGATTTTTAGTCCGGATGATGAAAAATTTTGATGGACGGATTTTAAAACGATACGACGAATTTTAGATATAAAGTCAGTTGCGTAATTTCAATCAAACGCTTTATTAATCGCTTTTTCGTAAATTCAAAGGGCATGGATCGGAAGGTAAGTGTGTTTGAGTCAAATCAGCAGCAAAGCTTTTGGAGTATTCAATAAATCCACCTAAGAAATGATGAAAATTAGAGTGGCTTTCCTTACTACGACGGGCATTAGAAATAAACCCTACTGCAAGAATTTATTCGAAACTGTTGCACATAGGAGTATTTGAGCCAAAAAGTTGGTCAAAAGTATTGTTAATCATTTTTAGTAGAGTAAACAAGCGGTAATGAGTGAAAAATAGTATCATTAGTTCTATGAAGCAATTTTGACGTAGGACTACGTCTTACGGCAAGTTTTGAGATAGGGTGTCATTCCAAAAAATCGAAAAATGCGAGCGTCACGAAAAATGAAAGGTTTTGAGCGCTAATAGCTCAGCGGTTTGCCGATCGATTTTTAATATTCTTACACCAATCGATCGGAAAATCTTCTAAGAATTGACCCAAATGAAGAAAAGTATGGATTCTTGATGTTGAACTATTGAAAAATTGAAAATAATGAACCTATGTTTTACCAGAATTCTCACTTCGTGATTGGTTGGAAGATTCTTAACGATGACCTAAACCTATACCAATTTGATATCTGTGCTTGGGAAGTAAGCCAAAACAAGTGACAAAATTTCCTCATTTCAACAAGATTTCTTAACACCGCGGTTCAACCTAGACCATTTTGATGTCTGTGTTAGGGAAGTGTGCCAGAAAAATGTCACAAGTTCGTCATCCCAACAGATCGCAAATTTTTTACTGCGAGACGATTAAACCTCGGCGAATTTGAAATCCGTGTTGGAAAAATGTGCTACAGCTGTAGTGTTCGGTTATAATACGACTCTGTATGAATACGCATGCTTGCCGTTTCATTAGAAGTGTAGTGAAAAGATGTGCTGTTGATAAAATAGGATTGAATTGGTAAAATCCCTTCAACGTGGGGAACCATGGATAATAAAAACAATCTTTAATTTCAGTAAGGTAGCAGGAAAGTAATAGTTTGTGTTCTTGATTTTGTTAAATTACATGAAGAATCCAATGATTACAAGCATGAATACATGCTACTATCACTACAAAGAGACTTACGTAGTCCTGCGTCACCTATATATGCGGTCGTGTCTTGTACACAACCCCTCTGATTTTTTATGAATTATGTTTGTATCTACCAAGTAGTGTAGCACAAATTTTCTGATATTGCTTTTAATGAAAGTTGAAGAATGGAAACTTTTTAGAAATTGTGTGAATAAAGGGAGAGATATATATGAGAGAGAGGTAAGATAGAGAGAGAGGCGAGAGGGAGAGAGGTGTGTATTAGAGAGAGAGAGATGAGAAATAAAGGTGTGTGGAGAGTTGTGAAGAGCTGTGGAGAGAGAGAGAGAGAGAGAGAGAGAGAGAGAGAGAGAGAGAGAGAGAGAGAGAGAGAGAGAGAGAGAGACCTTAGCGCTTTCATAAGCTTCCAATAAGGTAAAGCGCCACTAAATAAACTACTAGCCGCTAAGTTTTGAAAATAATAACAAAAATAAAAACAAAAAAATAAAAAATAGTTTATTCATGGATAGTTGTTCTATTTCCGAAAATTGTTACCAAAAATTAGTGGCTGGTAGTTTATTTAGTAGTACTTATATTTATCGGAAGCTAATAAAAGCGCTAGCCCATTTAAATTTTAGTGAGCGCGCTACTCGCTAGCTAAAATGCTTGCGGTGCCCATCTCTGGAAATAAACATATATATCAGGCACTGTCAAGAATGAATTGAATCACGTAGTCACAAGCTTTTGTTCCCCAGGCGAAAAAGGAATTACGTGGAATTACATTGTGTTTAGCTGCAACTTCTACCCTATACAGTCAACATCTAAGTCTGAAGTCAGAAAACAAAGAAAACAGGAAAGTCAGAAAACAAAGAGAAAAGGAAAGTCAGTTAATGAGGAACCAGAGAAAACTGGAAAGTCAGAAAATAGATAAAACACAGAAGACAGAAAACAGAGAAAGCACGAATGTCAGAAAACAGAGAAAACAGCTATTTAGAAAACAGGAATGTCAGAAAACTGAGCAATCAGGAAAGTCGGAAAACAAAGGCAAAAGAAAAAACAGGAAAGGCTGAAAATAAAGAAAACAGGAGAATAATTCTCATTGAAACGGGCCACTACTGACACGAGGTCTTCAAATATTGAAACTTGTGCACCTAGTTGGTTGAAAATGGTTAAAAAATGAGAATTACATTTTCAATATCTCGAAACAATGGACCCCTCATTCGCCAAGGGGCCTAACAGTTTCAAAAAAGTTGAATTTTCATCAAACCTTGCATTCTTTATTAGGGTAGACGCACCATTAGTGGTGGTAGTACCAGTAGTGGTGGAAACTTGAATTATTCCATTATTTTAGCATATTTTGGTACAAGTTTGGTAAGTATCGAACTACCAGTAACAGTATTCTTTCTGCAAAAATAATGGAATAATTCGACTTTCCACCACTACTGGTACTACCACCACTAATGGTGCGTTTACCCTATGTGATATTTTAGAAATTTGCAATAAAACAACTAACGAATTGCCCAGTTCGGTAAAGAAGAATAACAGGGCTTTCAAATGGAGCAAAAAAATTGTTGGCCGCCATCTTGGATATGGTCGCCACATTGGATTTTATCAATAAATCGCCGTTTTCGCCATGAGCCCTCTAACCGATTTTCTTTTCAAAACCACCTTTGGAAAGCTGAGAAAAAATGCTACAAGAAACATTTTTAAAATTAGATGTGCAATGGCATTAAACAAATGAAGCAATCAATTTTCTGTAGCATAAGATATATGAGTAATTCTCGCTGAAACGGGGCCACTACTGACACGAGGTCTTCAAATATTGGAACTTTTGCGCTTAATTGGTTGAAAATGACTAAAAAATAAGAATTACATTTTCCTCGAAACCTCGACATGGTAAACCCCTCGTTCGCCAAGGGGCCTAATAGTTTAAAAAAAAGTTGAATTTTGAGCAAACCTTAAGATCTATTTCAGGTGATATTTCATAAATTTGCCATGAAACAACTAACAAATGGCCCGGTTCTGTAAAAAAGAAGAGCAGGGCTTTCAAATGGAATAAAAAATTCTTTGGCGGCCATCTTGGATTTGGTCGCCATATTGAATTTTATCAAAAAATGGCCGTTTTCACCATGAGCCCCCCAATCGATTTTTATTTTAAGACCACCATTAGAAATCTGAGAAAAGATGCTTCAAGAAATGTTCATAAAATTAGGTATGCAATGGCACTGAATAAAACCACCAGTTATTTGTAGCAAGGTTCACAATTCTTATATAATTATTGTGATATTGTGATAAATTTGCTTTGAAACAAACTACAAACGACACGGTTTTGTAAAGAGGAGAAATAGGGCTTATAAACGAAGTGAAAAAAAATCGGCCGCCATGTTGGATTTTATAAAAAAATCGCCATTTTCGTCATGATCCCTCCAACCGATTTTAATTTCAAAACCACCATCGGAAAGCTTAGAAAAATGGTGTAAGAAACATTATCCAAGATGGGCCAAATCCAAGATGGCCGCCAATTTTAGATCTCACAGTTTGCTGAAAATTCAACTTTTTTGAAACTGTTAGGCCCCTTGGTGAACGAGCGGTCCACTGTTCCGAAGTATTAAAAGTGAAATTCTCATTATTCAACCATTTTCAACCAATTAAGTGCAAAACTTTCGATATTTGAAGACCTCGTGTCAGTAGTGGCCCTGTTTCAACGAAAATTACTCAGGAAAGTTAGAAAACAAAGAAAACAGAGAAAATATGAAAGACAGAAAACAAGGAAAAAGAGAAAATAGGAAAGGCAGAAAATAGAGAAAACAGAGAAAACCTGAAAGCCAGAAAATAGAGTAAACAGAAAAAACAAAGGAAACAGGAAAGTCAGAAAACAGGAAAATCAGAAAACAGAGAAGTCAGAGAACACAGAAAAGATGAATGTCAGAAAGAGAGAAAACAGTCAGAAAATAGGAAAGTCAGAAAACAGAAAAAACAGGAAAGTCGGAAAACAAAGTAACGAGAGAAAACCGGAAAGTCAGAAAACTGCGAAAACGAGAAAGTCAGCAAACAGAGAAAATAGCAAAGTCATAAAACAAAGAAAACAGGCAAGTCAGCAAACAGATAAAACAGGAAAGTCAAAAAACAGAGAAAACAGAAAAAGTGGAAAATCTGAAAACAGTGAGAACAGGAAAGTCCAAAAACAGAAACCAGGGAAGTCAGAAAACAGGTAAGTCAGAAATCAGAGAACAAATTGAAGTCAGGAAACAGAGAAAACAGAAAGGTTGGGAAACAGAGAAAACAGGAAAGTCAGAAAACAGAGAAGTCAGAGAGCACAGAAAACAGGAATGTCAGAAAAAGGGAAAACAGAGAAATCAGGGAAGTCAGGAAATAGGAAAGTCAGAAAACAAAGGAAAAAGCAAAGTCAGAAAACAAAGAAACCAGAGAAAACCAGAAAGCTAGAAAACAGAGAAAACAGAAAAGTCAGAAAACGAGAAAACAAGAAGGTCGGGAAGCAGTGAAAGCGGGAAATCCAGAAAATTCAGAAAAACAAAAAAAAACTAGAAAGTCAGAAAACAGGGAAAGTAGGAAGGACGGGAAACAGAGAAAACAGGAAAGACAGAAATCAGAGAAAACAGGAAAGTCAGAAATTAGAGAAATCAAAAAAGTCAGAAAACGGAGAAAACAGAAAATTCAGAAAATAGAGAAAACAGGAAAGTCAGGAAGCAGAGAAAACAGGAAAGTCAGGACAGAGAAAACAGAAAGAGGGAAGACAGAAATCAGAGAAAACAGGAAAGTCAGAAATTAGAGAAATCAAAAAAGTCAGAAAACGGAGAAAACAGAAAATTCAGAAAATAGAGAAAACAGGAAAGTCAGAAAACAGATAAAACAGGAAAGTCAGAAAACAGAGAAAAAAGAAAAATCAAAAAGCAGTGAAAAGAGGAAAGTCAGAAAACAGAGAAAACAAGACAGTCAGAAAAGAAAGAAAACAGAAAACTTAGAAAACAGAGAAAACAAGAAGGTCAGAAAACAGAGAAAACGGAAAATTCAGAAAACATAGGAAACAGGAAAGTCAGAAAACAGAGAATACAGGAAGGTCAGAAAACAAAGAAAAGAGGAAAATCTGAAAACAGGAAAGTCAGAAAACAGAAAACAGGGAAGTCAGAAATCAGAGAACAAATTGAAGTCAGGAAACAAAGAAACAGAAAGGTCGGGAAACAGAGAAGACAAGAAAGTCAGGAAACACAGAAAATTCAGTAAACAGAGAAAATAAGAAAATCGGGAAACAGAGAAAACGGGAAATGCAGAAAACATAGAAAACAAAAGAGTCAGAAAGTAGAGAAAATGAGAAGATCGGGAAATAGAGAAAACAGGAAAGTCAGAAATCAGAAAAAACAGGTAAGTCAGAAATCAGAGAAAACAGGAAAGTCAGAAGACATACAAACAGAGAAAACAGGAAAGTCAGTAAACAGAAAAAAAACAGAGAAAACATGAAAATCAGAAAACAGAGAAGACAGGAAAGTGAGAAATCAGAGAAAACAGGAAAGTCAGAAAACAGACAAAACAGTAAAGTCAGAAAACAAGTAAAAAGAGAAAACAGGAAAGGTAGAGAATAGAAAAACAGCAAAATCAGAAAACAGAGCAAACAGGGAAGTCGGAAAACAGAGAAAGCAGGAATTGAATTGTCATTTTGAAAAAGCGAAAAGAAATGAATTTAATAGAAAATTGACGATTATGTTTCATCACTATTCCTGTGTTTCAATGCAAATTGCAAAATCGTAATTTGTGCACAACTACATCATACATACACACATATACAGACACATACATACATGCATACACAATACAATCGATCCTTGATTGGAATATTCTGTTTTTACACGTATTGAATGGTTCAATACATGACGCTTAAGTGTTGAAGTTTGAAAAGCTTTTCAATTTTTTTTGTTAGATTATTGTCATTCGTGACTTCTACGGGGTTGGGATTTGAACCCTGGTCCTTGGCTTGAGATGCGTTAATGCTAACCACTACGCCGTTACTGACCCCTCGAACTCGATTTGAACAGCAATTTTTAAATAATAATAAATTGCAGAATGTTTATCATTGTATTATTGCTAATATGTTGGAAAAAAGTTAAAAATAAAGATGGTATGGTATATCCACGATATCCACAGACTGACGAACAAGAAGGCGAAAACGACAAGCAGAACTTTTCTAATGAAATCTCTTGTGAGTGCAATTGGAACAGATAGTCTGCTTTAGCTTCACTAAGTTCAGCTACGTCAAGTTGAGCCTCCCCATTCTGCGAGTACACTATCTGCGAAGCAAGAATGGGAATTTGTTGCAGTGCAAGACAGACATATTTTGCACTAATTTTCACTAACACCTACGTCATCACGAGGCAAACATTCCATCTGTAATTGAAACGGTTGAAACTATCGCTGTTCCTGGCGCTTATTGCTTTTTGATTTGCCAGTAACACTCGCTATATAGTCTAGCAATTTTGAAAAGATTAGCTTGGATTTTAGATTTTGCTGACTCCTCTTTTCATGATCCGATCCGATCATGATCCGATTATCTTCACTTACTCATTGTTTCAAGTCCATAAAAACTACTAGCTACTGGTCTTATGACCGTTTTGTACACTGTCAGCTACGTACAGTGGCGTATGCTTACTAACCGCAGCGTTTTGCGAGGGGCAAAGTAAGCCCGATTTCCCGCTTGAATGGGCCGCTGTATATCCTTACTAGTCCGCGGTCACCAGCGATACCAAATACACAAACTCATCTACCGTGGGAGGTGTGCCTTTGTCTTCTTTGAGTCTCTTCCTCCTAGACTCCGCTTTCAGTCTGCCGTAGGTAGCCTCCGCCATCGAAAAGTTCCTGGCTATGACGTGAAAGTCATCTGCAAAGTCGTGGACTTGGTTATCTTAACTAAAAAGTGTCTCTCTTTTCGATGCCTGCCCTTCAGATGACCCCCTCAAGAGCGATTTTGAATTGCATACAGAATAAACCGTCATCCTGTCTCAACCCCCGCCGCTTCACGAAAGGACTCGAGAGTGTCCGCGAGATGCTCACAAAACACATCACTCGATCCAATGTAGTTTTGATCAGTCGCGTCATTCTCTCAATGGCGATGTTAAATAACATACAGGACAGTTTATCCAATTGTCACAACCATTGGCGCGTATCGAAATGGTTTGAGAGTGTCCACGGAACACGCACGTGGTACATAATTGGTTCCACAGTAGCTTCGATCAACTGCGTCAATTCATTCGGAAATCATAGCTCGTGCATTATTTGTTATAGTTATGCGCATTCGACAGTATCGTCTGCAGCCTTGAAATCTGCGGAAATGAAAATTTGACCCAAAGTTCGTCACTGGTGACGGTGAAGTTCTAAATTAGAGATGCTATTGTGAGACTACTAAGTCCGAATGATATATCACAGGCAACGGTTAATGAACATCTATAATTTTCACGTTATGTTCACCGATACGCATCACGTTTCGCAAACCTATAATATAACAGAAGACTTGACCATCTGTATTTCACATAGAAGAGCAACTAAGCGTACAATTTTTATCATGAAGAGTTACTATAGCATCTGCTGCTGAAACCTTTCAGTGCATTATGAAGTCAAATACTTCGAATTGATTTCGCTACTATCCCACGTATGACAACATTTAGTCTATTTATAAGAAATCCCCATTTCGCTACCGCGTAGGTATGTCATTTTACGCTATTTGTCTACCTTCTCCCATCCCCGCCATCTCATTCCTTCTCCCATCCACTAAATTGCATTCACCATTCCTATTAGCCACATATTGCAAAACCATTCGCGTTACTGTCCGTATTCAATGGAAAATGTAATATGACTTCCTGCGTCAATGTTTACCGTATTTCCTGTGAAATTTTGATAGTCATCAATGGCAACCAACTAGTGCTACCCATCCAATTAGCAGGCAGTTTCCTTGACACAAGCACCCTTGGGTTGGACACCCTTTCCTTCTACTTCACTTGAGAAACCTACTTAATTTCGACACAGAACCAGAATGTCTCCAACTTATAACGCATATATTTTTTTCGTTATCCTAACGGAAACCTCCGATTGCATCTATTAATAAGCAATTAATGCGAATTTGTCGTTTCTGATGAGAAAACTTTCAGATGATTGAATAAATTAGCAAACGCTTCTCATATTGACGAACTTTGAAGCTGAACCGTGAAAATGCAAAAAAAGGATTATGAGTTAATTTTCTTTGCCTTTGCACATAAAAAATGCTAACAAGAGCCGCGCCAACAACGACACGGTTCGATATAAACTTTCGCTTCTGATCTCGATAAAAGATTTTCAAAGCGGTAAATTTATACCTCGTTAACGATAGCGCTTATCATGTGTTTGCTCTTGTCACGTTCGCAGTCGCGGTGTAAAAACAAGGCCTGGAAGGTATTGGAAAATCAAGTTTAATGCTCGCCCACGCCTCTGATCTCAATGATGAAACATTAATGGGAAGTGTCGAAATGTAAAGTTTAATTTCTCGAGAAAGCGTATGGTATAATTTGAAAAAAAAGGAAAGAAAAAAAAGGAATCAATTTAATCGCTTGACCAGAGTGTTGAAATGGAAAACCTTCATAGAGGATTTAGTTTACCATTCTGACTGCTTTGAAATATTTCGATTCGCAATCCCATTTCATTAGGTTCTACCCTCATTTTTTCCTGGAATTGAAGCTCCTTGGGATAATGATTCCTTATTGTTGTCCAGGTTGGTAGCTATATGGAGTTTTCAGTTGACATTTATTTGTCGTGCAGGCGGAAAGCAGAGAAACCCACTCGGAACCACCATTCTGCTGTTTGTTTGATTGTTTGTTGCTCTGAACGAAGCTGACGATGTAGCAAACGCCTCGGCACTGCTGGCGCGGAAAACCTTGTTCGACATAAAGGCGAACAACCTCGGCATAAAATCGCTATGTTATGCCGGGAATTTCGAGCCATTCGAGTGGCGGACAAGAGTGTAGCAGATATTGATATCCGTACAACCACATTCGGCGTAACAACGATGTAGACTTATTCGACTTTATGGTTTTTTGCTGTGCCGAAAATGTTACTATTCATCTTTAGGGCTTCCGGTTTTCGACCGTTTCATTATAGGGATTCAGGTGGCCAATATAAAGAAGATAAACAATTTCGTCATTTGAGCTCTACCGGTCTACGTCAACGCAGAGTAGTAACCTACAATACATCGTGAACCCTCGTTCGTTTGACCGTTTTTAATCTAAATATTATTTGATATGAACTCCGCTGGTTTCCACGACGTATAAAGGAAAAATGGTTCAAATGTCATAGTCAACATGACATCATTTGCTAATCATCAGGCAATGCACATAAACACGATTTGTTTGTAGCGATCTAGCGTGTTTAATATGTTTCACATTCCGTTTTCCCAACAATTGATAGACATCCGGTCGGAGAATGAAATATTCGCTGCTTGCAACTGTCAACTGGTGATGGTTAAGACAGAGCCGGCGTTTAGGCCGGCTTACTCGTATGGTGGAACGGAGCCTCGCGTTTCGGGGAGGCCTCGCGCTTGATGATGACTAGAGAAAAATAAAAATTCTAGTGGACAATCCCTGGCTGTATACAACACAATTGACTGTTCAGAAATATTTGTATTGTGTCCTAACCTCTTTTATTCAAATGATGACTGTAAAGCTTTAAAAAAAATCGATGAAATTAGGCCTCGCTGGTTTGGAATGTGACGTTACATGCGCCATACGACTTGACTCTTGTTGCACACCGATTGTTTACGGAGAATTCGATCAAGTGGGTACTTAGTTCTTTTAGACTTTTTGAGAAATCGCTCACATTTCAAGAGATGGTACTTCGGGGTTTCCTTGATATTAAAGGCGCTTTTGATAACATGTCATTCGCTTCAGACTTCACTGCTCTCTTTCAAAACGGAATCAACTACAATAAGCTTGATTCTAGCAATGCTTTCAAGCAGTAAAATCATAGCCTCATTGGGAGATATACTGCCGTGAATCGCATAACAGTCCCATTTATATAGAAAACTCCATAGAAAATGGGACTATTATGCGATTCACGGCAGCTCTACGCTTAACATTTTCGGCGATGAAAGGAAGTCCACAAGGAGCTCTCTTACCCTTGCCTTGGTCACTGGTGGCCGACACATTCCTTCACAAGCAACGCATCTTGGTTACGAGACTATTGCTTACGTCGAACGTAGTATTTATCGTCAGAGGAGTTTGGAATTAAAAACTGAACCTAGACTATGCTGTTAAGATATCCACCTTCATTCTTGTTTAAGGTCGTATCTTGTATTCGTACGAATAGTTAGATTCGACTTTCGAACGAATATCATTCGAACGGAAACAGAAATAAGGGTGGTCATCTCGTAGGAATCAAATACAGAATTGTAGACTAAACAGTGAACTACGCACAATCAGGGGGCTCCTAACGCTCTTTATCATTTAAGTATCGAAGGATATCCGCTTTAGGTACTCTACACTTGCAAGTTAAGCGCATCTGCTCTGCAATGGCAGGGCTCTTGCTTTATCTAGGCATAACTTCTTCGTAAGTTTCTTGCTTACTCTACACCGAGTATAGAATCCAGATCTCAAAAGACCATTGATTTTATTAACCATGTAGTACCGAATCGCGGCACAGGATTACAACTATCTACTTTATTATTATTATTATTATTATTTTATTATTATCCTTTTCTTTTTTCTAAGGAGCAGGGAAAAGCCCGTTGGAGTAAACCTCTTTCAGGTTTCTTCTCCAACAGGCACAAAACCTCCTCATCTTTTCCATATTTTATCTATAATTTTACAAAGAACTGTTTGATTGATTTCACTTCCAGTGAGCATTTGCTCTTTTAAGGAAGTGTTACGCAGTTTTTGTACAGCATGTGGAAATTGATGACGGGTGATGTGGGCGGTGGTTTCTTATCGAAGTGTTGGTGATGACGGTGGGTGGCGACGAATGGTGATGTTTGGCGACGTGTAGCGGTTGGTGACGGCATTGGTGGTGGCAGGCAGTGCATGGCGGAAAGAATAAATAAAAACAAAGTGTGGCATTAGGGTGACTAACTTTAAGAGAGGTAGTGCGGAATTTTTGCTTTGATGATGGCTCGCAGTCGACGTTTGAAAATATGGATTGATGGGGCATTCTTGCACGAGGGAGGGAGGGAGGTTGTTAAAGAGTTTGCTGCCGATGTACCAAATTTTTTTGCGGCCGAACTCGGTATTGAATCTAGGCAGGTAAAGGTGACCCATTTGTCTACTGGAGCGACTTTCGTGCATTCTACTCGGTATCGAAGAGGATTCAGCAAGGGTATTCCGCAAGTAAACCAACATTTGGAACTCTTGTAGTGCCCGGATCGGTAGCATTGAATCATCAGGGTTCTGATATAGCAGCCTTGTGGGGTACATAGCGGGTTTTCTGAAAACAGCTTTTAGGCATCTGTTTTGTATCACCTGGAGTTCTCGTAGTGATGACTTACAGGCAAGTCCCCAATTGGCAACCAGATATTGGAGTCGGGAGTGAATCAGCGAAAAATATAGCGTTTTCAACGTGGTAATGGGCAGGAAGGAGGAAACCTTCCTCAAAATTCCACACAAGGACGATAACTTCCGCTTTAGTGATCCGACGTGGGCGTTCCAGTTCATCTTGCTATCTAACGTTAAAACAAGAAACGGGAAATCCTGTACTTCCTCGATAACTTCATCATTGACTACAAGTGGAACTCGATCCGGGAGACTTCGGCGGGGTGAATGAATCAGCATGTATTTGGTTTTCGATAGATTCATCGCTAGCAGGTTGGTTGCAAAAAAATCGTTGAGAAGCATAAGATCCTGTTTGATATGGAGCTGTATTGTAGCACAATCATTTCCTTGGTAGAAGATTGATGTATCATCGGCAAAGAGGCGCAATTTTCCACGGAGGTTCAGCTTGGCTAGATCGTTGATAAATATTAGGAACAATAGTGGCCCCAGATTGCTACCTTGGGGCACACCCGTAGGCACCGTTCCTAGCGAACTTTTACAGTCTTCTAATCTAGCTCAACATCAATAATGGGTATGAGCAGTCCGGAAAATGTGTACAGCAGTCGAAGCCTACTCCAATAGACGATCATTAAGACTGTCCCAGTGGGCTTCTGGCATCCAAAAAGGGCCTCTCTACTTAATCTGCACAGGTTCTGGGTTGAGATGCGTCCAAAGCTCTCCGTTGTGAACAACATTCGGCACCGACGCCAGCCACGATTGAATACAGCGCGGACGAAGCAGCCAGAAACATACATAAGGAGCATACGGACAGACAGACAGACAGAAATCCATTTTTATAGGTATAGATATACTCAAAATATCTAAAAATACTCATTCGCGGTTTGAAATCAAATTTAAGATAATAAGAAATGCAAGTACTTATCACTATACAAGTTTTGGCTACTTACACTTGGACCTAAATGGTACACTTCGAAAGTTATACCAACTCAAACTTCAAAAGTGTTGCAAGTATCCCCGGATGACGGTACATACATTTGACGAAAAAATTGTTCTAATTTCGCACAATATCATGACAGTTCTACACCATGCGTGCGAATGACAGGTTTGAGATAACAGTCAGTTATCCGCTGCTTCCACTCACTTTGATTTCCATAAAACTTTGTATTTATGTTCAATTGAAATCAGTGGTGTGGGTCGGTCGGGACAACATGTAGACATATTCTGCACGGAATCGCTCGGTAATGGTGTTCCTGGTATGTGCGTAACGATCAGCAGCTTTTTTATACTTATTGGTTTTGTTTTCCATTCAAATTCCGAAATTTATCTTGTTCTACATTGCTGAACAGTTTGTTGTGTCGAATCAAATTATTGAAATCAAGGGTACCTATTTCATTCACGCTACTGCTGGGATCAGATTTTCCATCGAACCGAAATTGGTATGTATCTGATTTGAAATGGAATTTAACCCCCGGTACATAATTGCCATTAAACCAATGTCTGAATCTGAAAATTCCGTATCTATTAATAGCGACACGAGAAGTTCAGCCCAGCTGAGCTAAGTTTTCTTTGAAAAGAGGCTTTTGCTGTGAGCCATGAGACTTCCAGTGGATGAGATTTTCAGTGGATAAAAACGCTCGGGGAAAAGAGCAGTGTCCAACCCTTTCCTCCAGTACTTGAGCATTCCCGAGACCTCTTTTGCGTTCAGTACAGTTCAATTTATTACAGCAAGAAGCGATAAATGTGACCGGCGCTTTTCTTGTTTTGCGCTATTTCCATCGTTAAGCAGTTCGTAAAGTCCCTATTAGATCGCATCCAGAGCTAGATTTACAATCAATCCAACATCGGTTCGGTGTAAATAAATCTTGATGACCTAAGGGAAATTTATTGCTTATCGCACAGCTGGTCGTAAGACACGCGACTTCGCGGCCGTTCCGACGAACATTTGCATACGATAATCTTCTTACACCGAAAATATAAACATCCAAACCGCACAAACGATATTTCGCTACTGAAGCACCTTTTCCGGCGTCCGGCGTTTTAGACCGCCTGATGATTGAAAGGACCGGCACTCAGAGAGCGAGTTCCGTTGCATAACATGTCTGTGCTCTAACGTTGTCTAGCCGTGCAACAAACAGAGCCGAATCGCGCAACGTCTGACCCGCTTCCCATGTCTTCCTTGTTCATACGGCGTCGGCCGGTTCTCTGAACTTGACTTTGAAATACGCCAGCCGGTCGGTCCATCATCCGAGATCCAACATGCTGACCTCTCTTAAACTTGGGCATAAAACTTTGCAAGCAGTGCTCCCCACCGAAATAGAATGTTCGTCAGGCAGAACACAAATTTTAATCCTCTAAAGCGGAACGCTAGTCTAGGGCCGATTTGTAACAATCCATCGTTCCGGACTTTCCTAGCAATGCGTTGCGAAGGCACTACGGCGCCATCTTCGATTCAACGCTTCAAATCGCTCTGCTCGCCCGCAAACCGACCACACAAACGAAAGTCGAGTTTGTAAAAGAACCGTTCGTTTGTCTTTCTTTCTCGAATTGTTTCTCTGTTGTGAAACGGCCAGCGGATCAACTGCTGATTAGTCGAAGAAATTTGACAGTTTGACATGTGCCGAAATTGGTGTGGGCTCCAGTGCTTCCCGGGCCTGCAGCAGCAGGTTGGTTGCCGGCATCTACGCCCCTATTGGCGATTGAAAAAAAAAACTATTTCTTCTCTTCTGTGGCAATGTACCTACTTCTTTTTGATTGCAAAAAGCGTGGAAGAGCAAAAAGTATCAAACAACACTCCGCAGTACGCGCGCGATGGATGGTAAGATAATTTGTTCAAATTTAGAGTGAATGATTTGAAACGGGGCCAAGACGATTTTTTAGAAGCACCAGAGGCGAGAATTTTTCTCGTATAAATTTCGAATGATGAAGATGGTATATTACCCATAATATGTTGTAGATCAAAGATGCACTTAGGTAATTGCAAATTATTTTTAAAGTTTTTGTCAACCCCCCCCCCCTTAAAAATTGACTTGAAAAATCGGGGGGCAGAAAAATAATTTGTAGGATACGAGTTAAATTTTTTTTATAAAATCAAGTGTCTGTGGGCTCTAACGCTTTTAACACGAAATAGAAACTCAAACAATCAATCAATCAATCAAACAATTGGCCCGAAAATCGGGCAAAAAAATTTTTTTAGTTTTTGTTTTCTTTTTGTAGATTTTTGCATGAAAAATAATAACGTATAGGGTATGTTGCTACATCGTCGTAATTGCCTATTCCCGTCCTATCCAACACAAATTATTAAAAATATCATCATTTTTATGACACACGATGAAAAAGTAGTTATTCCCTAATATTTTAGTTTGTTGTCTATCACACGCGATCAATCAAAGTGAGCTGAGATCTATTTAAATGCTTTTATCATTAAAGAAGTCCTACCAGCCGAGTTTCCTACGTTTTTTCGTGCGACGAAGAAGACAATGTCGACTAATCGTTTTAATTTCCGTCATTCATAAATGAAAATAACTCACGCAAGGCATTGTCGTTATTCTACAGCCAGGAAAACTTGCCTGACCTGCAGAAATTTTGCAGAATAACATTTTTCATGCCGTCCTACACAAATACATGCGCGTTAGCTTCGTAAACATTGTTGTGATTTTTAGTTCGGACGATGAAAAATTTTGATGGACGGATTTTAAAACGGTACGACGAATTTTAGAAATAAAGTCAGTTGCGTAATTTTAATAATATGCTTTAATAGTCGCTTTTCAGTGATTTCAAAGTTCACGGATCGCAAGGTAAGTGTGTTTTAGTTAAATCAGCACAAGAACTTTTGGAGTATTAATTAAACCCATCCAACAAATAATGAAAATTAGAATGTATTTACCTATTACGACGGGAATTAGAAAAAACCCTATATTAAAAGCAAGAATAGATTTGGTTTTCACGTTTAAACTTTAAGTAAAAATGCCTAAAATCCATATTTTTTTTGCTTGAATTAAAAATTCTCAGCTTGTTGTCCTGTTACTGTGAAGTTGGTGGAATTGTCAGTGTTCACTATCATAGACTTATGTCGAGTTTGTTTATTCAATCCGGATTGGAACTGGATAAACTTTTTGTGTTCATTTGCTCCTATCTGACAGATAAAATTCATCCAGTTTCAACCCAGATTGAATAAACAAATTTGACATTAGTTTTCGCTACATTGACTGTGAGACCTGCTGCCTGGTAGCTCTCGGAGAGGTCATTTAACTTGCTCTGCATAACGTTTCGGCGTTGTGCGAGCAAGACAATGTCGTCGGCTACGTCGAGGTCATTTAGCTGCTCCATCGTTAGAGGATTCCAAGGCAATCCTCGATTTGCTTCAACTAATATCTCATCCATAACGATGAGAAACAGAAGTGGTGATAAAATTCAGTCCTATTTCACGCCAGCAGTAACCCTTTATGGGGCCGGACAAGACGCCGTCATGCAAAACCTTGCACGAGAACGCCACATACTGAGCCTCGATGAGATGGACTAAATTATCTGGAACTCCTCTACGCCTAAGTGCACCCCAGATGTTTTCGTGGTTGAGTCGGTCGAACGCCTTTTCGAATTCAACGAACACCAGCAGAAGACAGTCCTGGAATTCGTTGATCTGCTCCAATATAATGCGGAGCGTTGTGATCTGGTCTACACATGATCGGCCAGTACGGGATTCAGCTTGCTGCCGCCGGACAGCAGCGTCGGTCTTCTCCTGGATTCGGTAGAGGATTACCTTACAGAGTCCTTTGAGAATTATACAGAGAAACGTGATGCCACGCCAGTTACCACATTCAGTTAGGTCTCCTTTCTTAGGGACTTTGACCAATATGCCCTGCATCCTGTCCACCGGAAAAGTTGCAGTTTTCTATATATTGCTGAAAAACTGGTGCATCATCTGGGCTGACAAAGATGGGTCAGCTTTGAGCATTTCGGCTGAAATACAGTCTATCCCTGGCACTATATTGGATTGGATCGATGGCGCCTTCGAGTTGACGTGATTGATTCTACTAGTTATAGGCGTCATACGTTGCTGGTTTTGTTGGTCTGTGACATTTGAAACTCGGAAGAGTTGTTCAAAATGTTCAGTCCATCGCTTAAACTGTTTTGTACGGTCAGTCAGTAGCTGACCAGCTCTGTCCTTTAGCGGCATCTTTGTAGTCATCCTGGTACCACTAAGGCGGCGAAAAATATCCTGCAATAAACGACTATAACCATTGGCGGCGGTTTCTCCTTGTTCGGCTAGGGAGTTAGTCCAGGCTCTCTTGTTCCGCCTACAAGCATGTTTAACAATCCTCTCCAGTTCGGCGTATCGTTGACGGGCAGCTGTCTTAGCCGATCTGGTTCGCGCTCGCTCAATGCCGGCTTTCGCCTCTCTCCGCTCGTCGATCTTCCTCCAAGTTTCATCCGAAATCTACTTCTTCCGCCCGCTGCGCGCTTTGCCGAGGGTTTCATAACTGGTCGTGATGAAGGCGTTCTTGATGCCGGTCCATTGCTCTTCGACGGTTCCACCAGGTGGCAGCTCCGAGGCTCGAGATTCAAGTTGTTCGACAAAGGCCCTTTTTACCTCCGGATTTTCCAACCGGCGGACGTCGTAGCGGCACTCAACTTTCTCCTCCCGTCGTTGGACACGTGCGACGCACAGACGTATCTCAGCGATAACAAGATGCTATTCGGATGCAATATCAGCGCTGTGTTTGCTGCGTACATCGAGAAGGCTCCTTCGCCATTTCCGGCTGATGCAGATGTGGTCGATTTGGTTTTCTGTTCGAAGAGCGATCCACCAATGACCAAGTTGTTATTACCACAGAATTCTGTAAACAGCTCCCCGTTTTCGCTCAACTCTCCTAGGCCATGGCGTCCCATGATGTGTTCAATGTCCGCGTTGTTTGAGCCAATCTTCGCGTTGAAATCGCTCATGTGAATTTAGATGTCTCCCTTCGGGATTTTCTCAACCACGCTGTTCAGCTGGCTGTAAAAACTCTCTTTCCCCTGCAGGTCGGCTGCATCTGTTGGCGCATAGCACTGGATTGCTGTAAGGTTCCTAACCCTTGTTCTGAATCTGGCAACGATTATTCGCTCATTTATCGGTTCCCACTTCATCAGGGCCGCTTGTGGGAATCCAACTCCTGTTTCTCGAGTAGCATTTTCACCTCGTATGCCCGAGTAGAGCAAGACTTGCCCGGATGATGTCCTGTGGCCAGTAGCCGGCCTGCGGACCTCACTCAGCCCCGGGATTTCAAGCTTCAGGCGGCTAGCTTCCCTTGCAAGTTAAGCCAGCTTGCCCTACTGGGCAAGGGTCAGTATATTCCATGTTCCGATTCGAGTTCGTGTTTTCATGCTAAAGGTCGTTGCCAATAATCCAGAGAGATTTCTTCTTTCATTTTCATTAACTTTTTGTGTTCCGGTACAGTAGGCTGTTAACCTAAGGTCCTTATCCCGCTGCCATCTTAATGTGGGCGGGAGCCACTGTGCCCCCTTTGCTGTTAGCGTACGACAACCGAGGTTGCGTACCCCAGCCGGCACTTCGTGGAGGTAGGAATAGGAGTTAATGAACAGAGGTTATGGAATGCACATGTTCACCCTTTGCAAACCTAATATAATGATTGTGAGGGATAAATACTTTTCCGTATCCTATTTAATTTCCCGAAAGTTTGAAGAGAATCGCCCTTACGGAAAGTTTTCCACAGCCTGTTTGTGCTCGAATACAATCTTTATGAATGACTCAAATTGAGCCAAATGACATACTCTATTTTTCCAAACAGAGCTTTAAAAAAACTATGGTTATATTTGATGAATTGTTTTTTATGTCTCTAGACTTATATGGAGCAACTATTGACGCGACGAGGAACTCCAATATATAAACAGTATCTACTTTATAAAGAGATTTAAACAAGTTGATAATTCTATAACTTAAGATTAATACGGTGCTTGTGTGAAAGAAACTAACTGATTCGTAAGTTTTGCGCTCAATGATTATAGCGTTATAATCAGGTTTCATTTGCTGCTTTTTTACCCGTGATATACTCTTTTGATTATGGTGCCTCAGTGAAACATAATTCGAAGTAGTGGTTTATAGGGTAATTGTAGAGTGTATTATTATCGAAAATATTCTTGATGTAAGTAAAGTTATATATATTATATTTATGGCGCTATAGAGCAGCAACATCGTTGGTAGCAAATATACTTTTTCCTAACAACGGGATAGCAGTTCCATGGTACTAGAAATATAAAACATAAAACTATAATTCCTTCAACAATATTGTAGATAATAATCAATTTAACAACTGCCCTAGACGGAATTTCTACGAGGCAATAGTTTTCCGGGCTATGAGATATATAGTTCCAACATAATTTTTGAACAGATAATTTTTGACTATCTGCAAGAAGTCGTAAACTTCACTTTATTATAGTGATGGGCTGCGTTATTTTGTCGTATTCGCACAATTTTTTTGTGCCACAATAAAATTCTGGCTGTGGTAAAAAACCAACCAATGCACTACCGCAAAGGTACCAAAATTGGCCAGTATTATACCGTAAACATAAGTGTATATGCCTGGCGAAATTTCGTAAATATGTATTGGCACACTTTCCTGCTATCCCAAATTTCTCATCTAATATGTATCAGCCAGGAGCTTGTCGGTGCATATAACACACATGTGAACACTGCCACCTTCCCCGATATGATGAAAAGCTTTCTTTTTTACCGAGCTGCTGGAAACACTTTTCAAAAGCCACACTTCATCCGGAGCAGCAGCTGTCCTTCATTTGTACTCTGCTAGAATGGATGAAAGAATACCGCATAGGAGAAGATTTGAGGAGGATCTGGTTTAGTGTTATTAAATATAATATGCGATAGCAACGTATAGATATAAAAAAATGTACGGTCTACGGAGCTTCGGTGCCAAAGGGTGTTGACACCAGTTTTTTTTATGCTCACGAGTAAGATATCCTAACACATAACATCAAACGCCAAATCCTACGAGCTTGCTCGTAAGGACAAGAAAGTCAATGATTATGACATCAAATAGTGTTTTAAGCTCGGTATGGAGGAAATGCTACAAGCATTATGTGTGTTCGTTCGTTTATTATATTCTGCATATAATAAATATAATAATTTGCCAACTGAGCCTCTACCAACACGCTAGATTGATTAGACTCAACTCAACTTTCCTACACAAAGAACGGTAGCACGATGAGTTCTCTGAAATGTTTTAATTTCTGCCGTACATTGAACTTTGATCGCTTTGTGGGGAATGGGTAGAGTTCGGCCAATTACCCTCTCGGTTTCGGACCTCCGATATCCGTTGTATGAGTTTTTTTTGTTTGTAGCATGCAATCGTGATTTGAAACTCGCCCGACTTCATTTCATACATATATGAAGTCGTTTTCTGGTTTGGTTTGAAATCAGCTGGAATGCAAAAAAAAACTTTTACTTCTTCATGTCTAGTTTTTATTTGATGCTTTTACCCTCCTGCGTCTGGAGGAAGGTAATCGAAAGCTAGATTATTTGCAACCAAATTGCTCTATGGATCGATTCATTACTGGAGTTGTTTGCTTTTTTCTCGTTCCGGGTCGAAAGCTGTGAACCTGCTGCTCTCTTTACGCTGCTGGAGGTGTGGCACTCGTTTTTTTCCCAATAAGGTGGCTACTTCCTGGCTTCGAAATGAAGCTCTATTAATTTCGTTGATTGGAAAGAAGTTGACCGAACGATTGCTTCCGGCCAATCGAATGGAGATATGATATAGAATTATTTAAAAACAGGCATAGGTTTAGAGTCATAGATTAACATTGCACCGTAGAATAATTTAACTGTCAAGTGTGTTTTCATTGTTTTACATTTTACATTTACCAAAGCCAACGTTTCTGTCTTAGTTTTTCCCGGAGTCCATTAAATTTGCAAGAAAACTCCAATCGGTGCTCCACTGGCAACAAAATTGATTGAGCTTTTCATTTCTCCGATCTTCCATTCCGCTCATTATCCGTTCAATCAACCAGCTTTTTATTGTAGATAATTTGCTACCATAATTATAATATACACAGTATTATGTTTTCTTGGCACGGAGTTGTCTGATTAAAGGAAAGCCGAAAGTTTTTCTTTCATTATTTGTTCCATAATTAAGCGATGGTCACCGGTACGTGCCCAAAGTCAACTGATAATGCAGCAATTGCTGTTGATTTGACAGTGGGACCCTAATTGCACGGTGGATTGTATGGGCAAGGTGGAAATGTGTTATCAACTACACACCAGTGTCCACCCCACAGTTTCCGGTTATTGGCCTCTGTGAGAATCACTACCTTTCTAATTACCCAAATTACGGTAGTTATCAGGCTCAAAGGCAATTCAATGGAGTGCCATTTCGGACCATTTATTATACTACCGCTTTTAGACTACCTTTTCTGATCTTTCTACGACAACAATATTTGTAAAGTTGAGTAAAGTTGGTTTATATATTTCTCATTCATCAAACTTTATACTTCTTAGTAGGGAGTAAATGTGTTTTTGTGAAGAACAAACATTGGAAGAACTGGGAAAAATGATATGCAAACTTTGAAAAATAATTAACTATCTAGGTGGGACTTGAACTCACAACTCTCAATCTCGCGTCGAGTGCGATACCAGGTGGTGTCACCGGTCAGTTTATTAACAGGGAGTCTGATATCAGTTTTCTTTTCGCACTTCCAGTTCGTTCGATCCTCAGGCATAAAGTAGACCCTACAGTGGGTCATAGCCTCTTATTCAGCAACTCCCATTTCTACCTCCTCGTGGTACCAGCCGGGATACGAGCTACTTTGGTGGAGATCGGGTAGCCAACCCCGGCGGAAGCCAAGGTCGTATGCCGACAGGAAAGGAGGGCTCTTTCGAGCTTCGTTGGCCCTCCGGCGAAACAGGAGTTGGTGTAGCAGGCTTTGCAAGCCGTCACCACGAAATATACTAAAGCATGGAACGAAGAACAAGGAAATTCTTACTGGAACAATCGGAATAGACCCACGCGACGAAAAAGGACTATGGATTGGAAACTCGAGACGTGGAACTGCCGATTTCTCAACTTCCAAGGGAGCACTCGAGCGCTCTCCGACTTATTGAAGAGCCGCAAGTTCGACGTCGTAGCGCTGCAGGAGGTGTGCTTTTTGTTGTATTGATTATGCAGGGAGAAAATCTTCATAGACAGCACCTTCACGGTGCCGAATAGGATTCACATGGTGCCAACATGCGCCTACCTACTAAAAACTATCCTGCTGCCCGTTCCTGAGCCCCTCCCGGAACTACCGTTAGGTTTTACTCCAGGAGGGAGGACGTGCCGAAGCACTCCAACTTGTCCGTTGCGTGTGTGGGTTCACACAACACCCTTGCCATTTCATACCGCCACTACCCGTCACCTAGGGCCTGGGCTGCCCAATCAGCCCATTACTGACCCTAGCAAGCTATGTCAGGCCCTGTCGTTGCACCCGTTCTAGCCGTTGCAACTCCGTTATCACCGCCGTTGCTGCCCTATCGACGGCACCCCATGCGCGCTGCTCAGCGCACATTCTCTGCACAATGTTGTCAGCGTTGGTGTCTTCCCCAACGACCGCAAACATCACCCGCCGAGTGGACGTAAACCGCGGGCAGTGAAAAATCACATGCTCTGCCGTTTCCTCGGCAACCGTACAAACGGGGCAAAAGGGTGAATCTCGCTCGCGCGTATGTAGATACTTCTTAAAGCATCCATGACCCGACAGAAACTGGGTAAGGAAAAAGTTTACCTCACCATGTCCTCTGCCGATCCAGGACGATATGTTCTGGATCAGCCTATGGGTCCACCTACCATGGTCGGTGAGATCCCATTCCGCCTGCCAACGCCTAATAGAGTCCAGCCTAACTCTGTCCCTAGCACCCCTGACGTTCCTCTGCCTATGGCACTCGATATCCTCACCTAGGAGTATGCATATTGGAATCATGGCTGCAATAACCCCAATCGCATCCAACGATATGGTACGGTAGCCGCACGCAACACATTGTTCAGACATGCCTGATTGCGCTTACTCTCCAAAGCCGGGGCCCACGCCGATGCACCGTATCGTAGCACCGACATGGCAACGCTGGCCATCAGGCGTCTCTCACCGCTGTTAGGACCGTAGCCGTTCGGCATGATCTTAGACAGCGCAGTAACCGCCGTTGACGCTTTACCACAAGCATAATCCACATGGCTGGTGAAGTTCAGCCTGATGTCTGTCATGACACCCAGGTACTTCACACTTCGTTTGGAGACAATCACCTGTCCCCCAACGATTATTTTGCCCTCTAGGGCCGACTTGCGGTTACTGACCATCACCGCTTCCGTCTTATGGTGGGCCAATCGTAGATTGACGCCCGCCATCCAACCTTTTATTATGCTTATGGGGTCTGATGCCAGCATTTCCACCTCCTCTAGAAACTCGCCTACCACCGTAAGGACGATATCATCGGCGAAGCCAGTGATATCGACCCCAGTGGGTAGTTCGAGCCTTAGCACCCCATCGTACATGGCATTCCAAAGCGTGGGGCCGAGAATCGAACCCTGTGGAACACCCGCTGTCACTTTGTACCTCTTCGCCCCATCCGCTGTGTCGTACACTAGCGTCCGGTTCTCGAAGTAACTCTTAACCCATTAAGCCCCAGACTTTTCCCAGCAGGGATAGAAAGTTGAAACTTGCAGGAAAATTCTCTTCTAGGTCAACTAAGAAAAAACCACTGACATGTATTTTTAATTTTGACCCTGTGTCCCGCAACGCTACGTTGCGAAAACGCAACGCTGGGCATTAAGGGTATACCGTTTTTGCATACCTGCAATATTATGCATATAAATGCTTCATGCTTTTTAACCGTTAAATCAAATTTGGATTTTTTTTGTGATTTTGAGTATTAATAAAGATTAAATGAACGGCTTAGAGTATTACATGTTATGTTTTATGATAGATATCAAAACATTTGGGTTGGAGACCATCTTTGCACTAGACGCATAGTATGCAGTTTGAATGCTAAATGCATATCATCGCAGATGATTAAATGCCTACCAACACGTTCCGGAAAGGTTGTAACATTAAATTTGGGTCCATGAAACTGTCGTCGCCATCACTCAATTCCTCCAGATATTCCGGAGGCAAAGGTACTTTAACAATTTTATTCCGCTCTTATCATAACGGCTTCTCCATCTGCCATCAGTGTTTTAAGCAGCGAATTCTATGTTATGTAAACTTTTATAATGTTTCCGGGATATTTTAAATAAGCGAAAGATAAGATTTACACTCATTTGTTTACTAAAAAGCAACGACATCAAATGAAACACCGCAGCGAACGAACGAAAACAAACATTCCCGTTGCAAATTTTGAATATCGTTACTTCCTAGCGTTGCGTTTTCGCAACGCAAAGCTTCAAACCTATCTGAAAATTACAAAAATAATCAAAATTATGAAACAAAGTTTTTTTTTTGGCAAGCAACCGATTCTTACTAACACTGATTGATAGGTCAGGCGTTAATAGAGGTAAAATCGAGTTTTAGGAGCATTTTTCCTTAACTGTCTGAAAAATAGCAAAACCTGTTGTTTTGTCACAGCTGTAATTATGTTATATGTAACATCTGACCTTTGAGCAAAAACAGGTTGATTAGATTTTTTTCCAATCTTTCTTTGTTTCTCAGGGTCCAAGTTGATATCTTCAACCGGGTCTTCTCTAGAAACGAATGAAAGTGCGTTGCGTTTTCGCAACGCTGGGAGGAAATGGGTTAAGCAACCTGCATAGATAATCCGGTACCCTCATCCTATGCAGCGCTAACGCAATTGCACCCCAGTTAGCGCTGTTAAAGGCATTTTTGACATCGATTGTGACTATGACACAATACCTGTCGCCTCGCCTTTTCCGTTTCATAGGCTTCTCGGCCCTCTCCACCACGGACTTTATGGCATCTACAGTGGACTTCCCCTTACGGAAGCCAAACTGTGTGTTTGCCAGTCCGACATCACTTTCCACCACAGGCGTTAGCCTGTTTAGGATTACTCGCTCTAGCAATTTGCCTAGCGTGTCCAATAGGCAAATTGGCCTGTACGACGAGGGATCACCAGGCGGTTTCCCCGGCTTTGGCAGCAGTACCAATCTTTGGACTTTCCATTTGTCTGGAAATTCGCATACCTCTAGGCAATTCTGAAGCGTCTCTCTAAACATATCGGGGTATGCTTGGATCGCCACTTTGAGTACCTCGTTCGGAATCCCGTCAGGACCGGGCGCCTTCTTCGTTTTCAAACCCCTGGCAATTACGATGAGTTCCTCATTCGTGACCGGAGTGAGGACGTCATTCGATTGACCGTACGGGGTCGGAGGCTACCAAACTGGATCGTGTTGCGGAAAGAGCCCTTCCACGATGACTTTCAGCTTTTGGGGGCAGGTTTCCTGCGGCGCAGATGTACCCTTCATCTTTTTCATCACCACCTTGTATGCACCTCCCCAGGGGTTTGAATCCGCATCGCGACATAGCTCCTGGAAACAGGATTTCTTGCTACGTCTAACCTCCTTCTTAAGCGCCGATCTTGCCGCTCTAAGTTCGACTCCCCGAGCTTCAGCATCTGCATCGGTCCGGGCCCTCTGCACTAGCCTTCTCGCTCTGTGGCACCTGGAACGGAGCTGGGCAACGGTATCGCTCCACCAGTATACCGAGCGTCGACCGTTCATTGGCTGCCCCATCCTGGGCATAGTGGTATCACATGCCCGTACTAGGACGTTGGTCAGCTCACGAGCACTCAGGTTCGAGCGGGTGCTCTCTGCACTGAGTGCTTCAACGAACAGGTCTTTGTCGAAGGACTTCGCTTTCCACCTCCTTCCTGTCGACTTCACCCCGCGTGGCCGTAGCGTCCGTCGTTCAATCGTGTACCGTATAGCTTGGTGGTCGCTATGCGTGTACTCATCTGACACCCTCCAGCCCATGTTGGCAAGCAACGTTGGGCTGCAGAAGGTGATGTCGATGATCGATTGTTGTACAAAAGGTACTGACAGTACCCCCTACAAAAGGTACTGACGGATACCACGTTAGCCAGACTTACATCCAGCTTGGGCAGAGCTTCCAGCAAGCTTTGTCCCCTCGGAGTAGTGCACCTGCTACCCCATTCGACAGCCCAAGCATTGAAGTCTCCTCCAATGACAACGGGCTTGCGGCCCGTGAGTTCGTCGGTAAGCACGTCTAGCATCCGGTCAAACTGCTCCGGCGACCACCTAGGCAGCTACAGATGCAGACGCCATCGACCACAGCAATCACGAACCCCTCTTGGTCGGACGACACCACCTCCTGGATCGGGTATCTACCCATCACGGCGATCGCTGCCATCCGATCCTTGTCGATTACCCAGTTAGCGCCGCCACGGGGGACCCGGTAGGGATCCGCGATAACGGCAATATCGCACCCCGTTTCGGCTGCCGTCTGCCAAAGCAACTCCTGTGCCATTTCACAGTGGTTTAGGTTAATCTGTATAACCTGCACCATTATCGTTGCAAAGCCCGCCTATAAGCCGCACACAGTGGGCCACCTGTGGCATGCTTATTTCCCGCTTCGGCTGTGCAAAGTAAGCACCTGGGGGGTTTGCTCCCCTGGCGAAGTGGCCTTCTTCGCCGCACCGCCTGCACAGCTTAGACCGATCGGGGGCCTTACACTTTGTCGCCCGATGGCCAAAACTCATACACTTGAAACAGCGTTCTATACGCCGTTTCGACGTCAGTGTACATACTGACCACCCCACCTTAATTTTACCGGACGCCAACATCTTGTTGGCGATTTCCACGGCACGTTTAAGGTTGCAGTTTGCATATCTCCGTATGCCTTCCGCAACCGGATGTCTGCGGGTGCCACATCAACCTTAAGCTGATCCCGCAGAGCATCACTCAGGTCAACTGTCGTCGTAATTTCGTCGAGGTTTTTACACTCGACAAGAACATGCTGCGACAGCGCCTTTACTTGGCCCGCTTCGCCCAGGGACTGCTCAACCAGTTTCCTGTAATTCGAACTCTGGACCGTTGGGTCCTTTTTAAGCTCCAAGAGCATATCCCCTGCCTGGGTTCGGCGGGTCTTCACTACATTGGCCCCAAGCTCCTGCAGCTTGGGGTCCACCCGAACCTTACGCAGTAGTTCAGCATACGACAGCTTACCTGTCAGCTTCACTACTAAGGCGTCGCCCTTATGGACGCGCCTTGGCTTTGGTTTTGCAGCCGCAGCCTCGCTCGGTTTCGGCCGCGGCGGTTTAGGCGGTTTACGCCTAACCACCCGCCATTCCTCCTCCCGGGTCCCGGCAGCACCATCCGGGACCGCCTCCGCACGTTCGCTGGTAGAGGCGCGAACCGAAGTCCGCTGCCTCTTGGCCACCAACGTTGGTCCATGGTCGGGCGTAGCCGCCATGCGCTTGGCAAGCGGCGTACGCGCCTGACTAGGCATGGCCACGGCCTTAGCGGCTATGACCACAGCTTCGGCGATTTCACATCGCTGCAGAAGCTCTTGCCTCTCCACCTCGGCAGCTATGACGGTAGAGCGGAGGCTCACCGCCAGCTTTTTAATGTCGAGGTGGACATTTGACCTAGAGTTGATGAACGAGTACAGCTCGTCCACCAACCTTTTGGTTTCCTCCAGCTTGCTACTGGCTGGAGGAAGCCCAACTTCCGCCTCAAGAGGGTGCACCACGCCCTCCGCTACCTGTCTTCGTCGTTGGTGATCTTGCCAACTTACTACTTTTGGCAAAGATATCATCTTTGCCACTAGTAGCACCCGTATCCGAACCCTCATTAAAGTTTAGGAACTTGTCCATTCGAATGGGTCCCAACTCTAGGCCGCTATCTCCGCTCGTAATTGTGTAGTCGCCTTGACGATCCCATCGTGATCTATGCAAGCAGGGAGGCCATGGCTAGGGATACTCCCCCCTACCCTTCATGGGGGCAGGGATGTCAGCATCCGATCAGCGTTAGTCAGGAATGTATCATCTGAGCCTACACCACCGCACTTTGACGTGAGTGACGAGCTGTGAACGTACCTAGAGACCAGCCACGGTTTTAACGGGACGGAAGGCAGCTGTACCATTAGCCTACTCGCCGTTTCGGGAGGGTACGACCCTTCCTTACCTAAGGTAGTAGAATAGCACAGCCGTCAGCCCTGTAGCGCCGAATCCAAACGTTTATTCCCGCCCGTCCAGTACACCATAATTAGGATCTTCCTGGAACCGATCCTAATGTGCCCATGGCACTCCTGACCCGGCTTTTTTTGCTTAAAGTCCTGAGCTCTAACAGGACGCTACGGCGTCCGCAGCTGGCTTATAGGAATTGAGCCCCGCTCGCCTTTTTACACCACTGCGCCACGCTACCCTCAACTACAACGTGCCCCCTTTCCCTGTTAGCACACAACTGAGGGTGCAACCAAAGACTGGTATTTAGTCGACCCTAGGCCCAGTTGCGTCCCGGCCGGTACCGCGTGGAGGTAGGGATAAGAGTTCCCGCTCCCATCTTAGTGGCTATACGGAGTCACGCAAAGTCGAATGCGACTTTGTTCGGCACCTTAACCTCGCTGGGTTAGGGCCTTAACCGGCCTGCAGGAGGTGTGCTGGAAGAGCTCAACGGCACGTACGTTCAGAGATGGACATACCATCTACCAAAACTGCGGCAACACACACGAGCTGGTGACAGCTTTCATAGCGAAGGGCGAGATGCAGAAACGGGTGATTGGGTGGTGGCTAATCAATCCTCGAATGTGCAGGTTGAGAATCAAGGGCCGATTCTTCAATATAAGCATCATAAATGTGCACATCCCTCACCTCAGAAGCACCGATGACGATAAGGATGAATTCTACGCTCAGTTGGAGAGTGAATACGACTGCTGCCCAAAACATGATATCAAGATCGTCATCGGGGATTTCAACGCTCAGGTCGGCCAGGAGTGTAAGCTATAAACGAAACTAGCAATGTTAAAGGCTCTTAAACGATGCTAGCGGCCCGGTTTCAAGTTGCTATAATTTTAACTGCAGTAAAATAATTCCACTCAATCAACGCTTCCGTAGACGGGGTTTGTATCCCGACTATTCTCCAGATAGTCAGAGAACATAGATAATGATAGCCGAACAAGCCAGAAAGAGCCGTATCATTCAATCAATCGCGGCACGACACGTAAGGTGCCACTTCGTGCCGCGTGAGCCGATGTTGAGGTTCAAAGGAGGAACGATAGCAGAACATCGGTCTATTACTGGCGAACCTTTCGCTAAGTCAGTTAAGGCATGTATGGCTAGAACTTTGAGCCAATATTAGCCACGTGGAAACCTTCAGAATATAAAAGTGCTACAAAATTATATAATTACAAAGTGACAAATACAAATAAATAGTTAATAATTACAAGTAAAAAAACGAGAGCGAAGTGAGTTTAAAAATATAAAAAAGACTCGATACTAATCAAATGAAATTTCAATATTATCTAAGGCAAATAATTGTGAAGACCACGCGCAACAAACCGTGATTTTAATCAGCTGAAGCTGTTAAAATAGGTAAAACCCCATAATCGCATTAGATAAAGTTTCAAAGCTACAATAGCGGTTACTCGCCTGAAGAAACCTTCAGACGAAGGTTTTTTTCTTTCCGCTAGGAAAGTCGGAAATCGACAGGAGTCCTTCCCAATACCCGAAGCGCAGTTAACTGCCTGACATACCCATCCGTTTCTATAAGAGATTCCGGTTAGGTAGGGACAATTGTGCTCCACGGCAGAGAATAAATCGTGTAAACTCTAGCATCGCTATTACATCTACGAAAGCGCTTGGAAAACTAGTGAAAACCCCTTTCGTTCCAATATCGACCTTTTCTAGTAGTTGTCTAAGAAGTTGTTGCGATTTTAATTTGGCATCCTTATCTGACTTGCCCTGAGAGGACTAACCGGGCCGGTACAAGACACGCCCCTTCGCAGTATCGATATTGGTCGGTACTGGTGCTTAAGCGGAGGGGTTCTGAAGGGTAGTCAAGGGGACCGCCAATAGTTTTGCGGGCACAGCGAGGATTACCAGTGGGTAATCGTACTTTGGTTTGAGTTATCGCCTGTTGAAAACGTTATTGCGACTACCAAGAAGTTTTGTACCAGTACAGTAAGCTTACTGTTACCGGAGGAGAAATACAAACCAGTGATTGGAAGGTTCAGCGCACACTAGCGGACCAATGAAATGGGCCTAAGACTTATCGACTTTGCCGCCTCCAAGAACATGGCTGTACGTAGTACCTTTTTTCAGCACAAAATCCATCACAAGTACACCTGGAGGTCACCAAATCAGACAGAATCACAGATCGACTACGTTTTGATCGACAGTCGGCACTCCTCAGACATTATCGACGTCAGATCCTATCAAAGCGCTAACGTTGACTCGGTCCACTACCTAGTGCTGGTTAAGATGCGCCCAAGACTCTCCGTTGTGAACAACATTCGGTACCGACCCCAGCCTCGGTTAGATCTCGCGCAGCTGAAGCATCCAGACGTCGCCGCAAACTACGCGCATTCACTCGAAGCTGCGTTGCCGGAAGAGGACGAGCTGGACGAAGCCCCTCTCGAGGACTGTTGGAACACTATAAAAACAGCCATCAGTAGTGCAGCGGAGAGTTCCATCGGGCATGTGACCCGGAATCATTGGTTTGACGATGAATGTAGGAGGGTGATGAATGAGGAGAACGCTGCGCGGGCAGCCAAGATGCGCAGTACCACATGTCAGAACGTGGAAAGACATAAACAGAAGAAGATGCAGCGGAACCAAATCTTTCGGGAGAAAAACCGCTACCTGGAAGGGCAGGAATATGCAGAGTTGGAGCGGCTGCATCGTTCTCAGGAAACGCGAAAGTTCTACCAGAAATTGAATGGATCCCACAAAGGCTTTGTACCGCGAGCCGAAATGTGTCCAAATAAGACTGGCAGTATTCTGACGGGCGATCGTGAGGTGACCGATAGGTGGAAGCAGCACTTCGACGAACATCTGAATGGCGCCCAGGCAGAGAACCATGGCGGCGGGGAAAGCGATTTCGACGGTGCAACAAACGGGGAAGAGGTGCCAGCCCCAACGATAGGCGAAGTTAAGGAGGCCATCATGCAGCTAAAGAACAACAAGTCAGCTGGAAAAGATGGCATCGGAGCGGAGCTTATTAAAATGGGACCAGAAAAGCTGGCCGTTTGTCTACACCGACTAATTGTTAGGATTTGGGATACGGAACAGCTACCGGAGAAGTGGAAAGATGGGGTTATCTGTCCGATCTATAAAAAGGGCGACAAATTGGACTGTGAGAACTATCGAGCGATCACCGTTCTCAATGCCGCCTATAAAGTGCTGTCCCAAATCATTTTCCGCCGACTATCACCAATTGCGAATAGATTTGTGGGAACTTATAAAGCCGGCTTCGTCGAAGGTCGGTCTACAACGGATCAAATATTTACACTGCGGCAAACCCAGCTAGCATTTTCATATGTATAAAAAAGGTAAAAATCAGCATTACGTACAGATATACATGCTAAATCAATCGTATTGCATGCGCAAAATTGGCATATCCGTACTATTTTGGAGGCGATATACGTGATTACGAATAATTTTGAGCGTTACGACTATATAAGTATTTATATACGATAATATCCGATTAAGCGCGAGTCGCTCCATACTACTCTACGATTTTGTGCCGAAAATCGTATATATGTCAGTCATTATCATTATATACGACAGAAAATCAACTTGATCCCACTTTATCCAGCTTTATTTACCATTTCGAGTTTGTTAGGAGATATTTACGATAGTTTTCGTACATTGATATACGAGTTGGTGCTAGCTGGGAATCCTCCAAAACGGCCGTGAATACAGAGTTCCCACGCATCACTTGTTCGTTGCCTTCAAAGCCGCATATGATACCATCGACCGAAAAGAGCTCTGGAAAATCATGGACGAGAACAGCTTCCCCAGGAAGCTCATCAAACTGACTAAATCTACGATGGATGGTACACAGTACTGTGTTCGGATTTCGGGTGGATTATCAAGTTCATTCGAATCACACAGAGGGCTTCGTCAAGGTGATGGTCTTTCATGCCTGCTGTTCAATATAGCGCTACAAGGTGTTATGAACCGAGCGGATATCAACACGCGGGGAACGATATTCAACAAATCTAGTCAATTCGTCTGCTTTGCCGATGACATAGATACTATTGGCAGAACATCTGTGGCGGTAGCTGAACAGTACACCAGACTAAAACGCGAAGCAGAAAAGATTGGGTTAAGGTGAAATTAGTAGTCATCGATTCTGTCAATTTCAAAAGCAGTTTCTTGGTTTGAAACCAAAATTCTGTTCAAGAAAATATATTCGCTGTGTTTAGATTGACAAGAAGAAAGCAGTATTTACATTTTTACAAACAGAACCCCGCGTTTGCGCCCAAAAACTGCTTCCGGAATTGGGCTCTCCGACGAAAAGTTAATGACTGCTAATTTCCCGTTAAAGGTAAATACGTCTAAAACAAAGTACATGCTGACCAGCGGAACCGAGGCCGAATGACACCGCTTGGTACTTACTTACTTACTTAATCAGCTCCATGCCGTGGTTTCCTCTGCTGTACGAAGAAGTCGTCTCCATTCCACTCGGTCCATGGCCGCAATTCGCCAGCCACGTAGTCTACGTAGGGTCCGCAGGTCACCTTCCACTTGATCGATCCATCTTGCTCGCTGCGCGCCCCGCCGTCTCGTTCCAGTCGGATTGTTATTGAGAACTTTTTTAACCGGGCAGTCGTCCGACATCCTCACGACATGCCCAGCCCATCGCAGGCGACCGATTTTTGCGGTGTGAGCGATGGGTGGTTCCCTAAGCAGCTGATGCAATTCATGGTTCATTCGCCTCCTCCACGTTCCGTCTTCCATCTGCACTCCGCCGTAGATGGTGCGCAACACCTTCCGTTTGAAAACACTAAGGGCGCATTGGTCCTCCACGAGCATAGTCCATGTCTCATGGCCGTAAAGGACTAACGGTCTAATCAGCGTCTTGTAGATTGTTAACTTCGTGCGGTGGCGAATTTTGTTCGATCGCAGCGTCCTACGGAGTCCAAAGTAGGCACGATTTCCTGCCATAATGCGTATTTGTATTTCTCTGCTGGTGTCGTTGTCTGCGGTAACCAGTGAGCCCAGATACACGAACTCTTCTACCACCTCGATTTCATCACCGTCTAAATGAATCCGGGGAGGGAGGTCAGCATTCACTTCTTTAGAACCTCTTCCTTTCATGTATTTTGTTTTCGATACATTAATGACAAGTCCTATCCGTTTGGCTTCAGCTTTCAGTCCGATGTACGTTTCCGCCATCTTCTCAAAGGTACGTGTAATGATGTCAACGTCGTCAGCGAAACCAAGAAGCTGGACGGACTTCACCGCTTGGGCAGTAGTATATTGATCGACGGCGATGAGTTGGAGGTAGTCGATGAATTTGTCTACCTTGGCTCACTGGTAACGGCGGACAATGATATCAGCCCTGAGATTCGGAGGCGTATTATCAGCGGAAGTCGTGCTTACTATGGGCTCAACAAGCAATTGCGGTCGAGCAGACTAAGTCCCCGTACAAAGTGCACCCTGTACAAGACGCTTATTAGACCGGTTGTTCTCAACGGGCATGAAGCATGGACAATGCTCGAAGAGCAGAGTGCTGCGAGTGCTCGGAGTTTTCGAACGACGAGAGCTAAGAACGATCTTCGGCGGCGTACAGGAGAACGGAGTATAGAGGCGGAGGATGAACCATGAACTCGCACAGCTCTATGGCGAACCTAGTATCCAGAAGGTGGCTAAAGCTGGACGGATACGATAGGCAGGGCATCTTACAAGAATGCCGGACAACTACCCTGCAAAGGGAGTGTTCGCCTCCAATCCGGCAGAAACAACACGACCAGGAGCGCAGCGAGCAAGATGGTTAGACCAGGTGGAGCGAGATCTGGTGGAGAGTACTCGGTGTCCGAGGAATTGGAGAGCGATAGCCCTCAAGCGAGTTATATGGAGAAACTTTGTTCAACAGGCTTAGGACGACAAGCCACCTAAGTAAGTAAGTAAGACATCGTAGTGGTCCTTAGCAACTGTGGTCCCTACCTACTTGCGGTACCAGCTGAAAAGGAGGCACTCCTGCGAATGATGAATGTAGCAACGAGGAATAGCCTTGTCAGCCTAGAGCGTCTGTTCTAAAATCAAGGGCGGCTCTTGAGGGTTCGACGATTCTTCAGCCAAGTGAGCGGCTCTCGACAGCGTTTGCTCAGAAGCGAGCGACTGAATTAAGATATGCATTGTTTTGGCACTAAAGCTAAGATGGTTAGCCCACCACAAGGCTCGCTAGCGTCACCTTACTATCAACGAACAATCAAAGAAATTCGCCTCACAACATTCGACATGGACAAAGGTGAAGAAATAAGGATATGCAATGGCTGCTTACTAGATGGAACTGCGGATCGCTGAATTTCCTGAGTGCCGATCGGATACTGCTAAAACAGTTAGAGCCCCAAAAGTTCAGCACCGTGGCACTGCTGGAGATCTGACGCAAAGACGAGAAAGTATGGAAGAATGGCCCAATTTTACTAGCGCGGTGGAGCGACCAACAATGTAGTGATGGGCAGACACAGACTGCAGGATCACGTGATGAACTGGTAGGTGATTGATGAGAGGATGTGATATGTCTTAACTCCACTGATAAGGTTCTGTACAACATCTGGCTGCAGCTTCTTCTGTACGGAAATCCACTTTTTCTACATGTCTTCCTCAGATTCGACCTCATTGGGATGCTTCCGTACTGCCCGCTTCATAATAGCCCAGTATTTTTCATGGGCATTAGTTCCGGTGCGTTAGGGGGGTCCATATCCTTGGGTACGAAAGTAACCCCGTTGGCTTCGTACCACTTCAGGACATCCTTTGAGTAGTGGCATGAAGCTAGATCCGGTCAGAAGATCATAGGGCCCTCGTGTTACTTCAACAGACAAACTAAACGCTTCTGTAGACACCTTCCTTGAGATAGATCTGCCCTATTTAGAGTCCCGGTAGTCACGAACTCCGTTTGCCACATGAGCAGATCGCTTGCCAAATCTTGTTTTTCTTGGTAAACTATGAAAGTTTCTGCTTTCTCATTTCGTCCGGAGCACCAAACTTGTGCTGGGCGGTAAAGAACACTAGCCCCGAAAGCTACCGGAAGTCCGCGTTGACGTAAGTGCTAACATCCATGATGAGACAATAAGGCTTCAACAGCATCTGGGTGTACAGTTTCCGGGTCCGTGACTTTTCTACCGAATTTTGTCGTTTGACACGATTTGGAACCTTCTTTGTACGTATGCAGGCCCTCCCGGTCCTTGGCTCTCTGGACGAAAGACTTGGACAGATTTAACTCTTTGACCACATCCCTAACTGAAGCACTAGGCTTCCGCTTAAACGCTTTCACGATACGCTCGTGATCCGGATCACAAATACCGTATTTCTCATTCCGTTCGATGCTCAGAGTTTCGTAGTAACGTTTAATCACACGACTCACCATTGACTGCACGATTCCGAGTTGTTTTTCGATGTCCCGATGGGATAATTGAGGATTTTCCAGCTACTACAGTAAAATACAGAGTAAACAATACACTCTAAACTACTTCTATCTACATTTGCAAGAGAAAATACTCAACGGGCTATATTCTACAGCGTTTTTCCGTGATTTTTCAATCGTCAGAAAAGTGGCTCTTGACAACTAACCTGTCATAGTGTTCATAAAAAGTTCTATATGGCAATCGTATTTCTCTGTGTTTTGTATCAAGCCTGTGTTTTTCATAACGTATAGGCTTTTAGAGTACTTATACGTCAATTTAAGTGGTTGCTTGACCAATAATTTGGTATTAGTTCATCAAATTATTATCTTTATGTAATCGCAACATTGTTAGGACAGACTTGTCGCGTCAACACCAAATAAAGTTTCGAATAAGAACAGTTAGAAGTGTGTTTCTTATTGACAACCGAAAACCGACAACCGGCGTGAAAAAAAATCGTCTGGTCCAAGCATCTGGTCGATGTAGGTTGCTGTGCAAAGAAGCTAAATAAACCGTAATAACCGGTAAAATTTTATATTGGTAATAAACCGCAGCGCAGTGCAGAGCAGAGCAAAGCAGTGCCTGTCGAATTATTCTGTCCCATGGCGTTAATTATGGTCGTGAAAATTTAATTCTCTTTCAGCACCTATAACTGGGCGAAAATCTATAGAATTTTCTTGTTAGACGATCACTTATAGGAATTTACCCCTGCAATTTCATTCAGGAGCTCTGCGCGTCCGTCGGAGTATCACAGTGACAAAAACGTGTCTTAAAATACATAAACAGAAAATGGCACTTCCGAGGTTTAGTTGCCGGTTCAACATCTGTTTAGAGCACAGTGTCAATAAGCATCTTCTATTAATATCCAACCGGCTGACGCCTACGGAAAAACAGTACATTTGTAACTGACCAGGCGCGGCAGTCGGTTACATGGTTATGGATTGTTTCCGCTGGAGACCACCATTCCGGTTTTTGATTGGTCAAAAATGTTCAAATATGCACTTTGCGCCATTTCTTTTACGATATTAACTCACCGTGTGGACAAGGGGAACGTTTGACGCCAAGAGTGCATCGTAAGTTTTAAACATGCATATATAATGCGCTGTTGAGTAGCAGAATTGCTGAACATGGCATTTGGCAGTCGTGTTTTGTTGGAAAACTGCATTGTAAAATAATATAGGGTAACCAACGTATTTTGGACCCCATCAGTAGTTGTACATAATTTGGACACTTACAGCAAAATCAACTGGAAGTGTCCAAGTTATGTAGTTGCTGCTGAATAATAGGTTGATTACCCTAGTTCATGAAAGCGAGAAATAAAATATTCGTAAATGTCAGTTTTCCTTAGCTAACTGCCTAGACAAAATATCTGGAACCAATGTACACATTTATGTCAGCGCTCTAGAATTGAAATAAAGGTTTTGCTGTATCGATGGACTTAAATTTAAAACAGCTCAATTCCTAATGCTGGTAAAAGTTTTGTCAGTCTTTCGTGCGAAAGTAGATAGATCATTTCATATTTGCTGAGCCATCTGTGCCAAAAAATTATCGTGAAAATTTTCATGAACGAAAAATCACACGGTTTATCTTTTTTCTTATCAACCAATGTACAAACCCAGCTGCTTCAGTAATAGACTGAATATCAGATGATGCTAAACTTTTTTCTGGTTGAAAAACGGTCAGACAACAAGATCGCCCAAAGAAATTGAAAATGACCTCCATTCACCCGTCTTCGTGAAACAGCGTTAAACGATTAAATTGTTATGAATTTATTGTATCAAGGACTTACTTTCGAAATTATGGCAGCATATTTATTTTCTTGCCGTGCGTCGTGTCGTCCTGGAATTGGGCTGCCTATGGCAGAAACTTTCCTAACTCCAATAAAACGCAGCCATCGATAGGACGGTTTCCCCGCACTGCTAATCCACACTTCACAAAATATTTTTAAAGCAGTAATAGATTAGCATATTTCATCGAAAGGACCAAATAATAATCGGAAAAAAATGTTGGCTGCTGGCAGAAAACTGACCGTGCAATAATATTTCACCGTCGGCTTTACATAATCGAAGCGTTGTTCGTGTTTTCTAATGGAGCCGCACGTTCCGAGCTGGATTATAGAAGGTCCTGCTCGAGGCAGGAGAGTAAGGCGTGATTTTGTTATTATCGAACTTGTATCCTTCGTCGTGAAGCTCAGCCGTTTCGAGCGAAACCAAGGAGACTAGAATTATTCAACGATTCAATACCGAACATGCTGCATAATTTATTGTAATAATGGTAGGTGATTACGTACAGAGAAATAAATTAAAGTAACATTGGTCCAGTTTATTGCTGTTTAGAAGAGCTCTAAGGATATTTTGCATTCGTGAACCGATTGACGAAGTTTGCACAAAGAGTGAAATATTTGTTTAAATAATTTACTTGTATGCAAGTTTGTTTCAGAAATGATAATAAAGTAAATTTAAAATTTAGACTATTGCAAATAAAAACAAATAGCGGGAAATTAGCAGTCATCAACTTTTCGTCGGAAAACCCAATTTTGGAAGCAGTTTTTGGGCCCAAAAGCGGAGTTTTGTTCGTAAAATTGTAAATACTGCATTCTTCTTGCGAATCTGAACACTTCAAATATATTTTCATGAACAGAATATTTGTTTCAAACAAAAAAACTGCTTTTGAAATTGGCAGAATCGGTGGCGACTAATTTCACCTTAAAGAAGAACAGAAGTGGCAAAAAAGGTACATCATCATCATCATCATCATCATCATCATCATCATCATCATCATCATCATCATCATCATCATCATCATCATCATCATCATCATCATCATCATCATCATCATCATCATCATCACATCATCATCATCATCATCATCATCATCATTGTCACTTCACTTTTCACGGCGCTGTGTGGCTACCTTTTCGCTGTCTTTTTATCATCTCTTCCACGTATTCGTCGTCCCTTTGTCTTCTCTCTGTCGTATTTTTCTGTCTTTTCATGGTCTTTTTGCCATCGGTCCACCGTAGTTTCACCTTTTTTGAACACCTGCCTTTGACACTTGTTATTGAAGGCTTCTTGCCGTTGTTTACTGCTATTTTGGTGTCTTTTCGTCGTCATTTTGCCACCTTTGCTTTGTATTTTTTGTCATCATTTCGTAGTTTTTCTTCCTGTTTGCTATTTAATCAAAAAAAAATTGTGTGTTTTTCGTCTTGCAGTTCTTTCGCCGGCTTTCTAAGATATATTCGCCATCTTTTCGTCGGCTTTTTGATGTTTATCATCTGTTTGACGTTTTTTAAACTTTTCTTCGCCGTTTTTTGACGTGTTTTTTGTCGCCGTTTTGGCGTCTTTTCATCGTATTTATTTTCCCTTTGGTTAACTTTTCGTCATATTTACGTCATACTTTAATCACTGTTTCGTGTTCTTTTCGCTGTCTTTCAGCCATCCTTTCATTGTTTTCTAAAGGTTTGACTGTCCAACAGTTTTTCAGTAAAAAGAGTATTTACGTATAAATCGTATTATTTTCTCTACGATTTCAATAACGTGCTAGGAATATAAGCGTTTCCTTGCTTTGCATGTTTTACGAATGGAACAACACCAATATATCATCAAAGCAAAGACAGTCGACGGATGGATCTGCATCCATCCTGATAACACCGAGTTAAAGTGTGCCAACTACGAAGGGAACCATCGCACCACCAGCCGTACTTGTCCCAAGCGATCGGAGTTTAAACGGATTCGTCAGCAAGCGTCGGCAAACAACTAGTCTGGTCGCAAGCGAACCGATCGCCGGCCTCCTGTCGTCACGGATACTGAGTATCCAGCTCTCCAGCCCCGTCGGCAGGTCCCAAACCTGCCTCCGCTTCCTTTTAACAACCAACGAAACCCCGCCACGAATTCAACACCTCATCAAACGGCTTCCAACTCCCGTTCAGCCCAGCCTCACCTCGTTGCTGCAGCTACCTTTCCAGATTTAGGTTCTACCGCACCTGGTCTGTCAAACGCCGGTGCGCCTCTCACGACAGAAAAGCTCGTCCAACTCGTCTCGGAAATAATCACCATTAAATGTTCCTGTAAAACTTTAGCTGAGCAACTCCAAGCTGTAATCTCCATCGTCAGCAAATACGGACCGTTAAGCCCTCTCAATAGTTAATTGGAACGCTTGCTCACTGAGGAACAAGCATATTGAACTGCTCGACTTTCTCAACATAAAGCAGCTCGACATCGCCGTTTTTACGGGAATCCACCTCAAACCAGAGGTCAGCCTCCACCTATCCGATTTTCGACTTTTGAGACGATCGAACAAGTGCAGGAGGAGGGGGTGTAGCAGTTGCGGTGAGCCGCAATGTAAAGGTCCACCTACTGCCAAGTTTCAACCTGAAAGTCATCGAAGCCATAGGAATCGAGGTCAGTACGTCGATGAGCCTAATCAATATAATTGCAGCCTACTGTCCCAAACAGATGATTCGGATGAAACTTGGAAGAAGATCGACGAACGGAGAGAGGCGAAAGCCAGCATTTAACGAGCGCGAACCAGATCGGCTAAGGCAGCTGCCCGTCAACGATACGCCGAATTTGAGAGGGCTGTTAAACGTGCTTGTAGGCGGAACAAGAGAGCCTGGACTTACTCCCTACCCGAACAAGGAGAAACCGCCGCGCCAATGGTGATATCCGTTTGTTGTACGATATTTCTCGCTGCCTTAATGGTGCCAGGATGACTACAAAGATGCCGCTAAAGGATAGAGCTGGTCAGCTATTGACTAGCCGTACTGAACAGCTTAAGCGATGGACTGAACATTTTGAACAACTCTTCCGAGTTTCAAATGTCAGAGACCAACAAAACCAGCAGCGTATGACGCCTACAGTTCGTCGAATTAATCACGTCAACTCGGAGGCGCCATCGCAGGATGAAATTGTAGCAGCCATCAAGAGTATGAAATCCAATAGAGCGCCAGGGATAGACTGTATTTCAGCTGAAATGCTCAAAGCTGACCCATCTTTGTTAGCCCAGATGATGCATCAGCTTTTCAGTAATATATGGGAAACCGCAACTTTTCCAGTGGACAGGATGCAGGGCATATTGCTCAAAGTCCCTAAGAAATGAGGCCTAACTGAATGCAGTAATTGGCGTGGCATCACATTGCTCTGTATTACTCTCAAAGTACTCTGTAAGGTAATCCTCAATCGGATCCAGGATAAGATTGTCGCTACTTGCCGGCGGCAGCAAGCCGGATTTCGTGCTGGCCGATTATGTGTAGACCATATCACAACGCTCCGGATTATATTGGAGCAGATCAACGAATTCCAGGACTCTCTTCTGCTGGTGTTCGTTGACTTCGAAAAGGCGTTCGACCGACTCAACCACGAGAACATCTAGGACGCACTTTGGCGTAGAGGAGTTCCAGATAAGGTAGTCCATCTCATCGAGGTTCAGTACGAGGCGTTCTAGTGCAAGATTTTGCACACGGGCGTCTTGTCCGACCCCATAAGGGTTACTGCTGGCGTGAAACAGGCCTGCATTTTATCACCGCTTCTGTTTCTCATCGTTATGTACAAGATATTAGTTGGAGCAATTGACAGTAGACTAAATCGAGGATTGCCTAAGCATCCTCTAACGATGGAGCAGCTGAATGACCTCGACCTAGCCGACGACTTCGTCTTGCTCGCACAACGCCGAAACGATATGCAGAGCAAGTTAGATGGCCTCTTCGAGAGCTCCCAAGCTGCAAGTCTTATAGTCATTGTAGCAAAAACTAAGTCTATGGTAGTGAACACTGACAATTCCACCAACTTCTCAATAGCAGAACAACAAGTTGAGCAGGTTGACGCCTTTCAATAGCTTGATAGCCAGACAACGCCCGATAGTGGTACCAAGAGTGATACAGCCACACGAATCAGGACGGCCAGGCGTGCCTTTGCAGGTCTGCGAAACATTTGGCACTCAAACCAGATCACCGAATTTTCAACTCAAACGTTAAATTCGTACTACTGTGTGCCTGCGAAACGTGGTGCGTCTCAGCGGAGACAACGCTAAAACTGCAGGTATTTGTCAACCAGTGCCTGCGGTATATCATTCGTGCTTGGTGGTCTGACAACTGGATATCCAATGAGGAACTCCACCGTCAATGTGGCAACAGAAATTCGTGAACGTAGGTAGAAGTGGATCGGTCACACCTTGAGGAAAGGAGCGAACGAGATCTGCAGAGAAGCACTCGACTGGAATCCACAAGGACAGCGTAGAAGAGGCAGACCCAGAGGCTCATGGCGACGCAGCTTAGTCAACGACATCCAGACTGTAGACGAGAACCTGTCCTGGCGACAGGTAAAAGTCATGGCGGGTAGCCGTCAGCAGTGGAGATCTCTGATTTCATCCCTTTGTTCTGCCGGACCGGCGGACATGGACACATAAGTAAGTAAGTAAGTCGTCGGTACTTCTGAGGTGAGAGCTGTGTGCGTTAATGATGCTTATGTTGAAGAACCGGCTCTTGATTCTCAAACTGCACATTGGCCACCACCCGATCACCCGTTTCCGCATCTCGCCCATCACTATGAAAGCTGTACCCTGCTCGTGTGTGTTGCCGTAGCTCTGATTGCTCAAATGTAAACAAACCGGGTGACAGTTATTCCTTGCTGGACCGAAATCAACTCTCACTTGGTTTGTTTTTGCTTGCAACGTTCACCCTTTTGCTGGATCTATCTTCAATTCATCCCACTGATCTTACTGATTCTTACAATATAAACAATATCGTGAAAGTTGTTTTTATGGTAACCATAATATAAAACTATGTTGAAAAATTCTGCTTTGCGGCGCTATAATCATAATGAGTTGTAGTGTAGTCTCTTAAGGGTATTCAGAAATATGTAAGAGGCTTGAAACTTTAAGAGTCGGTAGCCTCGCTTCGAGGTAAATATAAATTTATTTTAGTAGTCCGGGACATATTTAGTTTCGAGGGGATAGCACCTTCATTCACTTGGTACTGAATGCTGACTACTTGATAATACAGTGCTGTTTGGTTGAAGATGAGCTTTTTCTTACGAAAAGATTAACGATAAAGGAACCAAACACGAGTTAATTTAATATAATTTAACAATTTGGTGCGAATTGTACTGAATCATTGATGCTATTCTCGTCGAGTGTGCTGTTTATTACCGAATCATTCTTCATTTTCTTTAATGGTTAGGAAGTTATCCAAAATAGATTTTCTTTCAACTTTCAATCACTTAATGTCTCCACTTAATTATTATTCACGCGAGGATTTGCCTTCTCTACACCTACTCAGCCAGCTGCAGGCAGGCTTTACCTTATTGCCATCACGATCGTTTCGGCATTTTTCAGCTTGTCAGTCAGTAAATCTTTTTACCTTCGGTATTCACTAACGAAGGTATGGAATTCATCTATTATTAGACACTAGACAATAATTCCAACAATGAAACTTAGACTGTTTGTTAAGAAATTCTAGGTAAAGAGGTGACTAAACATGTGAAAAACAATTTTCTTATATGTTAAAGAAATTATAAATATCGGTGTTTGTTTTGGCCAACATATACTAAAATTCTAATCAATATCGTAGTTGAAATACTGCAGTGTCTTTGAATAACAAAGCTTTCACTCTGTGCTAGGTGTATTGATTTGGGTTTTCGTGGCCGTCTCGTGAATGGCGCCGGTCACGAAGGAGCCTGTTGACTATTTCCTGCTATTCAACGTAAAAAAGTAGGGACTTTTATTGTGCGGCTCAACCAAGTTACACAGTTTAAAATGTGTACCGATTGCTGGAGTCTATTCTTGCCGGGCGAACGGTTCATTGTGTTAAAATGTGTGAAAAAACAAATATGCGAAAAGGAAGCCTTCTTGCTCTGGTCCTGTAGCTACTCACGTACTCGGATTTCTCGCAATGATTTGCTACCGGAAGCAGTATTGCTTGTCGTTGAAGTGGCTTACACGTGTCGAGTGGTTGGCAATGATGTAATTTAGTCGCAGCAAAGCGGCATAGTGCATGCTACTTACACACATAGTGCTGTTCTATGGTTGTAATCCTTATCGTTCGCTAGGGTTGAACCCGCCTCATCCGTGTGTCGTTTGTATTTATATCAACAGAACAGCACGGCAGCTTCCGAACCGTCGTGGAAATGGCACATATTAATCTATATAATCATCTTCCTTGTTCCGGAGTTACTGCATAAAGCCAACCATTAGTTTTATTATTTATATATTATATTATGGCTAGTACTTAAGGGAAATAGGTAGCTTTCTTATTGTATGAGAGAAACATTCGCTAGTGACCTTTTAAATAAGCTTCGAAACTATTTCGATGTCAGTCCGACGAATTGAAAATGGGATACTATAAATTATTTAACCTTTGGAGGGCACACTCATTGCAAATGTCTATTAAAGTTACGGAGACTATAGATTACAAACGCGACAAGGTACTCACAAACCGTTAAATTTTGAACTAAAGCGGAGAGTTACCTTTATTTGTGATGGTACTCTCCGTTTTGATTCAAAATTTAGCGAATTTTGAGTGCCTTGTCGCCTCTGTAATCTATAGTCTCTGTAATTAAAGTATACGAAGAATGGAGTTCTTTTCAATGGACACTGTTAAACATTCCAACGGTATACGAAGATTAAGTGGTCTGCCATCGTTAAAGTAGCCACCACTATTTTCTAGCCAGTCACTAGATAGGAATACTTGCAATCTCAGGCGAATGTCTTTATGTTTTTCCTCTTTACGCCACATATATAACGTCGTAACATTTCGTATTTCCTGTTCGGTTGGAATGTTCCGCTTATAACGGCTAGTTAGCTCTGCACGTTTTGAATATAGGATTTTAGTGTTCGCCATAATTCAAATAAACACTCCTGTACTGACACACATACACGTTCACACACACGCACACCCAGATGCTTTCAAACTTGTCACAAGGCTGGCTTGTGTTCCACTAGCAGACAGGTACCATTCCAAAGATACAGAGGAATTTGCTATTACTTGCAGAAATATTTTGATTTGATCTGCATTTACGGGAATGCAGAACTAAATTTTCCTAGCGAATTTGAATTCGAATACCATCTCTGTTGTTGTTTGAATTTACTTTACAGCAGTGAAGACCTTGTGTTAGCATTTTGATTCGTTACATCTTATTTTGGGTTGGTTTGTTTATTAAGAATACTTGACACCTTTTGCTGCATTCGTGTGTGATGATTATATAATGATAGTAAGCCTAAGGTTATACAAATAAATTGTACATTCAACACTGTAGTTACTCAACATTAGAGGACGTTTGTTTTTTTTTTGTTTTGCCAAAACTAACTAATCTAACTTCTTATTAAGGCACTCAAAAGCATTTATCGTTATGTAATTCAATTTGTTTCCGTCTCTGTCGTAAATTGATAAATGTAAAAATCTGATTTAATCTACCTAGTGCTGAAAGGTACCTTTGTTATACCATCACCACCACTTATTACTACCCCGAATAATTCGGAAGCCTCCAAAATAGCCGCTTTAATGGCCAAATTCGGGTTTCGCCTTTAGGGATTTGGCGATCTCAATGAGTTCCTCGTTCGTAACCGTCGCTTCCTCCCCAACTTCTAAACCGCCGTCCGTCGGTCACACGTTACTGTGGATGTTCGGCAGGTAGGCCGACCATCTTACGTACAGAGACTATAGATTACGGAGGCGCCGAGACACTCAAACACTGCTAAATTTTGAACGAAAGCGGAGAGTTACCTTTATTTATTATGGTACTCTCCGTTTTGTTTAAAAATTTAGCGGATTTTCAGTGTCTCGGCGCCTTTGTAATATACTTACTTACTTAATTGGCCTAACGTCTTACGACAAGGCCTGCGCAGTATAATTTCTCCATCTGTTTCGGTCCATGGCAACTGATCTCCAGTACCGCGGGCACCCTGTGTTCGCCAGATCTCGCTCAACATGGTCTTGCCACCTTGCTCGCTGTGCTCCTCTTCGTCTTGTTCCTACCGGATTTGATGCGAAAACCATTTTTGCAGGATAATTGTCCAGCATTCTAGCAACATGTCCTGCCCAACGCATCCGTTCAGCTTTAACCACTTTCTGAATACCTGGTTCGCCGTAGAGACGCGCGAGCTCGTGGTTCATTCTTCGCATCCATACACCTTTCTCTTGCACTCCGCCAAAGATGATTCTTAGCAACCGCCGTTCGAAAACTCCGAGTGCTCGTAGGTTCTCTTCTCGCAGCGTCCACGTTTCGTGCCCGTAGAGGACAACCGGTCTAATTAGCGTTTTGTACAGTGTGCACTTTGTACGGGGGCTTAAATTGTTCGACCGCAAGTATTTGTGGAATCCGTAGTAGGCCCGACTTCCGCTGATAATACGTCTTTTAATCTCACGGCTGGTATTGTTGTCCTCAGTTGCCAGTGAGCCAAGGTATACGAACTCGTCGACTACTTCGTACTTATCCCCGTGGATTACCACGGTACTGCGCAAGCGGGTCCTGTCGCGCTCGGTCCCGCTCGCCAGCATATACTTCGTTTTGAACGTATTTATATTCAATCCAATCTTCCCTGCTCCGCGTTTTAGTCTGGTGTACTGATCTTCCACCGCCTCAAATGTTCTGCGGACAGCATCCACGTCGTCAGCAAAGCAGATAAATTGACTGGATTTATTGAAAATCGTGGCCCGCATTTCGATCGCCGCTCGTCTTATAACACCTTCAAGCGCAATGATGAATAGCAGGCAGGAAAGACCATCTCCTTGTCGAAGTCCCCTGCGAGATTCGAATGGGTCCGACAATCCACCCGAGATTCTCACACAGCACTGGATCCCATCCATTGTAGCCATGATAAGTCTAGTAAGCTTACCCGAAAAGCCGTTTTCGTCCAAAATTTTCCATAGCTCTCCTCGGTTTACGCTGTCATATGCGGCTTTAAAATCGATGAACAGGTGGTGCGTGGGGACTCGGAATTCGTGGCACTTCTGGAGGATCTGCCGCAGGGTGAAGATTTGGTCCGTTGTAGACCGACCCTCCATGAAGCAGGCCTGGTAACTTCCCACAAATCTATTGGCTATTGGCGACAGTCGATGAAAGATGACTTGGGACAGCACTTTGTAGGCGGCATTCAGGATATTGATTGCTCGGTAGTTCTCACAATCTAGCTGATCACCTTTCTTGTAGATAGGGCAGATAACCCCGTCTTTCCACTCCTCCGGTAGTCGTTCCGTATCCCAAATCTTGACAATCAGTTGACGCAGACAGCCGGCCAACTTGTCCGGGCCCATTTTGATAAGTTCCGCTCCAATGCCATCCTTTCCCGCTGCTTTGTTGTTCTTCAGCCGCTGGATGGTTTCTTTAATTTCCCTTATCGATGGGGGTGGCACATCTTCGTTGCTTGCTACACCAACGTGGTCACTTCCTCCGCTATTATGGTCTTCCGCCTGCACACCATTGAGGTGTTCATCGAAGTGCTGCTTCCACCTTTCGATCACCGCACGGCCATAAGTCAAGATATCACGACAACTATGATCGCGGAATCGGCAATCCTTGCTGAAGTGCATCCCTCCGCAAGACCAACAAGGTGTTTTAGGTTGATCCTGCAATGGTGTACTGCAGGTTGATCGATGCCTACACTGCTGCTGGTTTCGATGAACGAAATTCACAGTCGGCGGGTTTTCCACCGTAAAGGTATCCATTTTGAGGTTAACCAGGTTATTACATTGCTCGACCACTTGTTGAAGAGTGAGATCCGCAGCTTCGTTTAGCTTGTTAATTAGCCACATCCTGATCTCAGCGTCCTGCTTTGATTTGAGGCCACACACAAACGTCAGGCACTTGAATTGCTCTTCGGTGAGCTCTGACAGTTTGAAGTCGACGCAGGATTTGTTCACCCTACATGAGTAGGCGAGATAATCCTCACTATCATCCTTGGTTGTCTGGAGGCAGTTGTAGCGCCGACGAAAGATGGAAGTGGACGCACCGAACAGAGATTTTAGCTTTTCTACCGTTTCAGTGAAAGGAATTCACGAGCGAGTTTAGGCAAAATGAAGCTATTGTAGCGCTCGTGATTCGGTGGGCTCAATTTGCGTAGGAGGAGTCGTACCTTATCAGCGTCGTCCAGCTTGTCGGCGTCCTTATCGAGAAGATCACTGTAGCGAGAAAACCACGCGTCGAATTTTTCGTCGCGAGACAGCTTTGAAATGGTAACCTGCGTGGCGGAAAGCTGTTGTGAAAGCTGCGCCATGAGCGCGTGCTGGTTGTTCAGGATCTGAATTACGGCATCCGTGATGCTCGCTTGTTGCGGAGCTCCAGCACTTCCTAATACCTGATTGGTCGCCATCGCGATTTTTTCCTCGTGTTACTCCGACACACGAAATCACTATTTCACTCAAAAAAAAAAAAAACGCACTAATTTCGGTATAACTCCGCCACTATCTCGTCGCCACTGTTGCGATAGGGCGTTTCGGTATAGTGGCAACTCGCGGTTAACGATAAAACATATATTTGTACGATAGTAACTACATGAAATAAAATGTGCTCCGCGAGCTGCTGCTATCGCAATAAGAATGATGAAACATGATGGCCGTCACCGGATGAGAATGATCGCACACCGATAGTCGCGGTAGCATCTGTCACGTTGACGGCTGTCAACTGAAGAGTCCCACTGGGAACGTCGGTGCTGTCATTTAACGGTTGGGGGGGATGGCTTCCCAACAGCAATAGTCCGCACTTAAGAATCAATAGTGTTCTTTATTTGAGTCGACCTGATACGTATATTCAAAATCGACCAGAAAATCATCGCAAAGTTATTAGCGTTCAAAACTTGAAAGAACGAGAAAGTTTTCTAAGAAAGTTTTTTGGAGTAAAACCCTGTCTAGCCAAACCATTTTTGAAGGATTGTACCTTTCGCTACTAGACAATTAATGGTCAAACAAACAAACATATATCAAGGACTAACTAGTGTTGAAGTGGTACGAATTTCAATTTGATTAATGAACAACCCTAACTTGCATTTACTACTATATTAATAAACTTTAACAAACCTTCGTATTGCTATTGTACTTATTATTGGATAAAAGGGGAGGGAACAAATAGATTTACGAGCCAGTTGAATTTGTATAGCCAATTCGTGCGTTTGCCTTTAATCAGTGCGATCCGAAATTATCCCGTCTTACAATACTGTAGACAGGATCGGCACTGTGTCACGGAATACGTTCTAAAATTGTGATATCGTGGGCGATAAATTTCTTCGCGGCCGGTTGTGGGCAAATATAATCGGATGTCGGTCACTTGTGATGGGTGTTCATGAAAGTGAATTGGAAGAGATTTCCAGGATAGTTGCTGAAAAGCTTATCGGCAAAGATAGCGATTGCGCGGGTGGTGTATCTAGTGGGTTAACGGAAGAGATCCAGATTGCCCCCGAGAGTGCATCCGATTCGGAAGGAGAAACATTTGGTTCACCCACAGAAGCACGGCGAGACAGTTTTTTTTAACAATTGTCAAAAAAAGACCCACGATATAAAATTAAATTGCAAAAGACAAAGGCTGACGATTCAATGGCGGAACAAACTCTAAAACAATTAATCGACGCGTTGCAAGTTCTGGGTCTGCGAAATACTGAACGACGATTCGACGTGCGTGACATTGTTGTAGATATTGTTATTGATGTTAAGATATTGTTGTAGCTTTCGACCCCGATGTCCCTACCACCCCAACGGCAGAACAATGGGTTGAAACAATTGATAAAGCTGCTGCTCTGTATAAGACAAACGATGATTGGAAGCGGCAGTGTGGCATCGTCAACTTACAAGGTGCATCAACATTATGGTTTAGTGGTGTCGAAGTGACGACATGGCAAAAGTTCAAAACGAAATTGATACGCGATTTTCCCAGTTCGGTAGATGTGGTTAGCATACATCAGATGATGATGAGCCGAAAAAAGTTGACTAGTGAAAGTATAGAAACGTACTTATATAGTCATGTTGCGATGGGAAAGAAAGGAAAACTACCGGACGAAGCTATTATAAAATATATCGTATCGGGTCTAGATGAAGGTCGCTACGGGACCATCGCGCAGGTCGGAAGTCTACCGGATTTGTTGAAGCAGCTGAAGTGGTTGGTTGAGCTAAAAGATCTAAAGCCAGCCGAAAACAATTCTCGTGCTACGCCATCGCGATTTGTTAAGCCGACGGGAACAATGAACATGAAAAGCTATCGTTGTGGCACTGTAGGACACGTAGCTGCAACCTATAGTGAGAAAACCAGTGCTAAAATACAAAGTGTTGAATGTTTTCGCTGTAACCAAAAGGGCCACATAGCCAAAAACTGTGGCAAGTTTGGTTCTAAGGAAAAAGCCAGAATCATGCAAGAGATCAGCCAACAGAGCAATTTTGTTAAAAATGTGCAAATTGGTGACTGTAATCTAGACGCGCTGTACGATTGTGGATCGGCAGTTACTACCATAAAACAAAATTGCCGCCGTGCTTTGCGTAATATTGAACGATGTGATCTAATGCTATTCGGGTTCGGCGGGAATAAAATGAATATTTCGGAAAAAATCAGACGGGTTGTGTACAGGACACGATCGCATATATAGGTGACGCAGGACTACGTAAGTCTCTTTGTAGTGATAGAAGCATGTATCCATGCTTGTAATCATTCGATTCTTCATGTATACATGCTATATGCAACATATATACATGCTACATGCGTTGTATGTAACATTTATCAAAGTAGTAACATTGCATACGTTCAAGCCTCAAAAGATTTCACAGTTATTTCTATGTACATTTGGAAACAATGTAACAAAATCAACAACACAAACTATTGCTTTCCTGCTATCTTACAGAAACTAAAGATTGTTTTTATTACCCGTGGTTCCCCACGTTGAAGGGATTTTATCAATTCAATCGTATTTTATAAACAGCACATCTTTTCATTACACTTCTAATGAAACGGCAAGCACGCGTATTCATTCAGAGTCATATTATAACCGAACACTACAGCTGTAGCACATTTTTCCAACACAGATATCAAATTCGCCTAGGTTTAATCATCTCGCAGTAAAGAATTTGCGATCTGTTGGGACAACGAACTTCTGTCATTTTTTCTGGCACACTTCTCTATCACAGACATCAAATTGGACTACGTTTGATCGCGTTCGTAAGTAATCTGTTGGCACGAGGGGGCTTTGTCACTCTTTCTGGCGTACTTCCCAAGCCAGGACGTCAGAATGGTCTTCTAGGTTTAATCGCGGTGTTAAGAAATCTTGTTGAAATGTGGTAACTTGGTCATTTGTTTTGGCTTACTTCCCAAGCACAGATATCAAATTGGTATAGGTTTACATCATTGTAAATAATCTTCCAGCCAATCACGAAGCGAGAATTCTGGTAAAACATAGGTTCATTATTTTCAACTTTTCAATAGTTCAACATCAAGAATCCATACTTTTCTTCATTTGGGTCAATTCTTAGAAGATTTTCCGATCGATTGGTGTAAGAATATTGAAAATCGATCGGAAAACTGCTGAGCTATTAGCGCTCAAAACCTTTCATTTTTCGTGACACACGCATTTTTCGATTTTTTGGAATGACACCCTATCTCAAAACTTACCGTAAGACGTAGTCCTACGTCAAAAGCACTGAAGTGCTAATCGTCGATGGATTAAATCTGGAATCGGCTGTGTACGTAGTCCCGAATCACGCACAAGCTAATACAGTAATTATTGGTCGAGATATTCTTGACCGTGAAGACATACGTTTCATCAAAGAAAAGGGTAGTGCCAGAATAGAACAAATTGTTTCCAATGACTATAAAGATGAAGATGCAGCTGTTAGTGGGGGCCGGCGAGATGTGTTTAATGTTCGAGCATTTGAAGCCATTGAGGCGACAGAAATCAGCGTAGATGGCGAAGAAGAACGGGGAAGAATTTCAGAAGTAGTGCAACGATACCGACATTGTTTTGCGAAAAATTATCATGAAATGGGTACGGCAAAGGACTGCGAGATGGTGATCGAAATGCCTGGTTCGGAAAAGCCCGTTTATACAAAACAATATCCCCTGAAGTATTCTCGGGAGAAAGTAGTTGAATGAACAGTGAAGGAGTTAATGGAAGCGAACATAATTCAGCCGTCGAAGTCACCATATAATAGTCCGACAGTACTTGTACGAAAAAAGAATGGTGATTGGAGAATGGTCGTCGATTACAGGGCCGTAAATGCGAGAACGGTGAAAGACAAGTGGCCGATGCCAATAATCGAAGATGGTCTAAACAGACTGGTTGGAGGACATTTGTTTATTGCCATGGATTTATTCCGCGGGTATCATCAAATTCCTATCGCGGAAGACAGTCGTAAATTTACCGCGTTTTCCACTCCGCATGGGCATTTTGAATATTTAAAGATGCCATTTGGTTTATCGAACGGAAGTGCAGGGTTTCAACGGATGATAGATTCAGTTATTGCACCACTGCGGTCGTTGGGATTTGTTGCATATTTAGACGATGTGACATTCGGGGGCGGCGATATCGAAGACGTTATGAAGAAGCTTGAAATATTTCTAGGCAAGCTGAGCGAACACGGCTTAACAGCAAATTTGGAGAAGACGCATTTTCTCAAAACATCGATTAACTTTTTGGGTCATGAGATAAGTGAAGGTGAGATTCGACCGGGAATTGAGAAAGTCGTTGCAATTCGGGAATTTCCTATTCCAATGAACGTGAGAAATGTTAGAGAGTCTCTCGGTCTCGCTAACTACTTCAGACGGTTTGTGAAGGAGTTCAGTATTACAGTGGAGCCATTAACTAGACTGACCAAGAAGGAGGCAGAATTCGTCTGGAACGAACAGCAGCAGCAAGCTTTTCAGAACCTTAAAGAAGTGCTCATTAGTCGACCGGTTGTAGTTATGTACGATCCCGAGTAAGATATCGAACTACACACAGATGCGTGCTCGCATGAACTGTCGGGCGTTCTGCTGCAAAAGATGGATGACGGTCTTCATGCCATCAGCTATTTCGGTCGCAAAACGTCTGACACCGAGAATCGAAAATATAGCTATGAGCTTGAGGCTTTAGCTATTGTGGAATCAGTGGAAAGGTATAGAAAATACTTGCTAGGAAGACAGTTTCTGATCGTAACAGACTATGAAGCCGTTAAAAAGACTGTGGAGAAGAAGAAAATGTTATCAGTATATGGTTATTAAAACTACAGGAATATGACTATGAACTAGTGCACCGGAAGGGTGAAAAGATGAAACATGTAGACTGCTTAAACCGTAATGCCGTTGAAGAGCCGGAATGCGAAGAACCGGAACCAGTAGTGGCACATGTCATGGAAGTGAGCATTCGTGAAGATCAGTGGCTGAAGCTGTTGCAGCGTGAGGACGAAAAGCTGCACGAGATTATGAAAATTTTATCAGCTCCACCAGTGGATAACAGGGGCACATAAATTTACAAAGAATGCGCTCTGAAGGAACAGGGCGTAATGCGAAGATGCAGTGACGGACTGAAGTGGATGGTACCGAATCGTGCACGTTGGCGAGTAGCACGATGTTACCATGATGACGTTGGTCATAAGGGAGTGGATAAAGTGATTGAAGCGGTAAAGAAAAATTTCTGGTTTTGCCGAATGCGAAGCTACCTGAAACAGTACATCGGATCGTGTATTCATTGTGCGTATGTGAAGGGCAAAGTAGGTGCAAAGGAAGGCCTGCTGCAACCAATCGAAAAGAATCCAGTTCCGTTTGATACTATTCATCTGGACCATTTAGGTCCGTTCATTCGCTCATCGCTTAAAAATGAATATCTTGTGTTATTAGTGGACGGTTTTACGAAGTATGTGATATTGAAGGCAGTCCGTAATACAAAAACTGGCCCAGTGATCGTAATGTTAAACGAGGTGTTTGCAACCTTTGGGAAACCGAAACCATCATCACAGATCGTGGTCCTGCGTATACATCCAAGGAGTTCGAGAGTTTTTGTGTACAATTGGGAATTATACACGTGAAGGTGGCGGTTGGAACCCCGCGTGCCAACGGTCAAGTAGAGCGTGTCAATCGAAGCGTTTTGGATTCTATAAGGTGCATGGTGAAGGAGGATACCAAAAATTGGGACAAACAGTTGCGAATGATTCAGTGGGGGTTGAACTGGATGGTCAACAGCACAACCAAGCTGTTACCAAACACACTTCTCTTCAGCTATAATCCTCGAGACATTGCCGAAAACCAGCTAACGATGATGTTCGCCAGTGAGTGCCTTGAAAGTCGATCGGATGAACTAAAACAGTTAGTGCAAGCGAGAATAAAGGTGGAGCAGCAGAAGCAAAAGAAATACTTCGATGAGCGGAGGAAGCCAGCCAGGAAATACTACGAAGGCGATCTTGTGCTCGTTGAAAAAGATCTGCAGGCCACCGGGTAGAGTCGGAAATTGGAACCACTATACAAGTGGCCGTACGTCGTTCAGAAAGCGCTAGGAAATGATCGCTATTTGATAGCCGATGTTCCTGGGGTACAGTTGACACAGCGTCGAACGTCGACAGTGTTCGCTGCAGAAAGGATGAAGCCATGGTTAATCAACAGGTTGGTCGAAGACAGTGACGATGACGAAACCCAATCTAATGGTTCGAGTGAAGATTAGCTTATTGCCGGGTCGGAATAAAAGCTGTGGTGTCCGATGTTGAAGTAGTACGAATTTCAAATTGATTAATGAACAACCCTAACTTGCATTTACTATTATATTAATAAACTTTAACAAATCTTTGTATTGATTGCTATTGTACTTATTATTGGATAAAAGGTGAGGGAACAAATAGATTTACGAGTCAGTTGAATTTGTATAGCCAATTCATGCGTTGGCCGTTAATCAGTGCGATCCGAAATTATCCCGTCTTACACTAGTTTACGATTTACAAAACAAAAGAAGATTGAAGAAAAACCCGAATTCCATGTCGGGTTATTGTCGAGCCAGCCATTATTATAGTGTTTCATCGCATGTAACACTTGCTCTGCAATGCTACCATATTATCCTACCCAAATGAATTGCAACAAAATTGTGTAACACGTGTTAAATGAAACTGTTATATCGAAAACAGCAGCGCCTTAGCAATGCGGTCTAAGGTTTGGGTCTTGGCTATACTTTTATAATATGGTTCTTCTGACAAACCATAATATCACGAAGCCGCGATTTTCGTTTATTTATGTTCCCTATGCGAATTTTGCTCAGTAGCGTGAATCGTTCGGAACTTTACTTATTATGCGGTTTTCGACCTTTGTTTAGATGCGGCTTAGAAATACTTCTACAAACACAATAGTAGATTCGAACACCTTGGACTAAAATTTTATAATGAATTCCCGAATTAAAGATAGAGCTCGGCCGATTTCGGTTATTAAAGGTATCATTTTGAATAAATCATTTGCTTATCATTGAAACTAATTTTCGGTTAATTGTGGGTATTCGTGAAAGAAACGATACAGATTTCAAGAAAGAGCTTTGTGACTAGCGATAATTTTACTATTCTTATCGTAGGCCCTGAGATACCAAACGGAGCTTTGCTAAAGTACCATTTGTACTAATGCGGTTCTAATGATTCTACCGACGCTTTCTAACTATTTAAGATATAAACAAATTATAGAATAAGTTCATTTGCAAAAATTGTGTAAATATCTCTAATTCAACTGAACAAGAAACACGATGAAAAAATTCATATCTACCAAAACAATTTTTCGGTCGAGTCAGTTCTCGGTCTATTGAGATTGCGTATAAAAAACTCATTGCCCATTTTCTGAAATTTTGAAATTTTGTGCGGTTGGCACAAAACCAACCAACTTTCATCAAAAAGAATTATCAATTTTGTTAATAATTTCCAAATTCAAACTTTTAAAAAGTATGTATTGCCTCAAAACACCTGCTTTTAGTATTTTTTTCCAAGTTCCTAATGCAAGGTCAAGGAAATGTTAATACAATTCGGTTTAGGTGTTAGCCAAGCAGAAACGGTCGAACCCTTCGTGTTGTTCCTACAGCTACGACGAAGTCAAGGATTCGCCCTCACAAGTTTGTTGCCAATTTCAGGTTACATAACAATGCACTCGTATCAACAAACGTAGCTGCACCGACTTTCTTCTCTACGGAAAGTGAAGTCAACACTGCAGCAGCAGCGGTCACATTTTTGTCCAATTCAGCATAACAGTCCTCCGACTGTGGCCTGGCTACAAAAAACTTTGCTGATATCGCGAGACTCGCCGTGCTAGCAGTTGCATTAGCCGTGGGTCTCGTCATCTATAAGTCTACTCGATCGCGGTAGGACACTGGCCGAGCGTCAGTTGCTAGTGAGTGTTCAATCGGATAGGACAGTGTATTAGAAAAATGTGGCTGTCCGTTTCAACTCTGCTGCTGCCAGCGATTCTGGTCTGCGGAGTTTACGGGACCGAAGAAGATGGTGTAATCAGTGTTGTAATTCATCCGAAGCAAGTGATTAACTACATCAGTCAGGAGTTCGTTTGCTTTTCGGCACAGCCGAAAAATGTGTTTGACGGTTCGCTCAATCCAATTAGTGATGCAAGCTTCCAGATGGCCAAAAGCGTCGGGCCCATGTATGTGAAAGTTTTCAGTGATTCCGACCAACTACTGCTGAATATGGATGGTTCTGGGGAAACAACCGATGCCGATGCCGAGTTGGTGCGGCTTACTCCAAACGGTTGGAAAGCCTTCGATGATTGGGCGGAACAGGTTGGAGTGATTCCGATTTTCGTACTGGACTACGACGAAAGCTACTGGAAACCGAAGCATGCACTGAAAACGCTAACCGTGGCCCATAAACTTGGCATCAAAGACTGCCTTTGGCAGCTGGGTAACGGTGAGTGAGCAAATTACCATTAAATAGTTGCTGTCATTCTCAGTAAAATCGATCTTTATTTTACAGGTAGTGTCAAAAATGCGGTGAAGTACGTCGAAGACTTGCGTGCGATGCAAATGATCGTTAGGGCATTTCGGTTTTGGGGAATGGTTGCTTCCGATGTTAGTCCGAACGTTGCTGGTGCAGAACATGCCCGGTACTTCAACCTACACGTGGATGACGTTGCCGACGCCATAGCTGTCAATTTGTAGGTTAATTCAAATTATTTATGAACGCATTCACATCAGATAACTTTTTAGTGAGCCGTCTTCGAACGATTTTCGGTTGAAAGATTTTGTGCGTCAGCGTGAAATTTTCTTCAAGGGTCCAGCTAGATCACACCTGCCGGTGTGGCTGGATGCTAAGCTACCGTCGAACGTTGGCTCAAACGGCACCTGTGAGTTGGCCTGTCTTCAGGATGGCCTACAGTACGCTACTTTGCTTGGAGATGCGGCTCGTAATGGTTTCGATTCCATTTTCAAATCTTTAAGCCGAGAAGAGATTCAGCATTACAGTTTCAACTTCCTTGTTGCACTTTTGCATAGAACTACTATTGGCTCGAAAGTTTTTGACGTTCAGCAAACTTCGCAAGAGGGCACCCAAATCTATGCATACTGTAGTCGTAGTGGAAACGGTTCGCTTACTTTAATGGCCGTCAACCACCTTTCAGATCCAATTGAGTTTGACATTAAACTATATGTTAAAGATCAATCAGCGGACATCCATGAGTTCATTTTAACTGCCATTAATGGGGAAATTTTGTTGAATGATGAAGTGTACGATTTCGATTCTAGTCCGGAAGCTTTCATAAGGCATCAAGCGTTGCTAAGAGACTTTCGACTTGATCTACCGGCTCTTTCCGTTGGCTTCTGGGTATTTCCCGAACTGAACATCCGAGAGTGTAACGACGACTATCAAGAGTTGCGGTACAAGTATGCTCGTAGTGTCACAGGGTTCGAAAGTACAATCGATCAGCTGTTGCAGGAGCTAATTACGGACCAGGCTCGGCAGGATGTTACACAGTCGAGCCGTAGAAAACGATCACTCAGCAAAGATTTGCAGGATGTTTTAGCGGGAAAGTTGAAAAGCGAAATTCAAAAAAAAGCGAATGTCAAAAAGCATGTTTCGGCTAGACAACCACGACAAACGAAGACCTTTCGCCGGAAACAGCAACAAGTCCGAAAGAAGGAAAAGCGGATGGACCAGCGTAGCCTAAAAAGACAGAAGCGCCCACTGCGAGAGCGAGGAAAGCGCCAGCTACGTAAACGAACTCGTCGCATTAACCGTTTAGCTCCGGTGGTGACAAGCAAGAAGACCAAACGATCTTCTTTGGCCGAGATCAGAAATCAAACGCCGCTGTTCGGCAACAGTCGTGAGGATGAGAACAATCGATCTCACTTCCCTCAGGGGGACGTACACCTAGTGATCTCGAAAGGACCAGAAGATGAACCGTTCGCTTCCGAGGCTAGTGCGATACGAGAACGGCGACCGAAAGTCTCGAAAAAGTCTCGACGCGTGAAAACGGCAGTAGCTAAAGTGCCCAGTGAAGAGGAACTAAGATTTATCGTTCCGGAAGTTATGGATATGCAACATCCTGTTGCGTTCAACAGACGACTGCCAGTTGAGATAGATTTGGCGGAATTTGTTCCGTTTGAGAGCCTGCCCGAATATGGAAAATTACATGCCAGAACGAGAAATCGAGACGAAGTGGATGTTAAAGATATTAAGGCAATTGAACCGAGTTTGGGATCGGTTCGAAAAATAACTACCCCGAGGTCTGTTAACGCGGGTTCAACCGGTCCGATCAGTTATTATCAAGAGCCTGCAGAGGAAATCGTAGAAAGTCGCAATTTAGGTGTCAACACTTCTCACCCCGATGATGATCAACTTTTCTCGTCAGAGCTTACACTTTCCATGATGCCGGAAGAGTCTGGAGAAAGTGCTCATATAGTAGAGTATAAGAGACGAAAGCGATCCATTAATTCGGGTGAGATCGACCGGATCGAAGCATTTTTCATGAATAATACAAGTTTCCAGCAGCGATTTGCCGAAATCGTAACCATGCTGTTGGAGTCCATCGATTGCTGTGACGAGTGCATCGATGAATCCGTTCGAGAAGATTCGGAAGAGCTTCCGGAACAGCACCTGCATCGATCAAAGCGAAATGTTCTACTTCACACGCACAATTGGGAGTCTCGAGAACGAACAAACAATCTGCACCAGCGAGGAAACTCCCAGGAATCTCACGAGAATATGCTGCCAACGGAACCAATCAGTCGACTGAAAACTACACAGAAAATCACCTCCCCGCGAACTGTACCAACAAGCTCAGTGTCAAACAACGACGACCGGCCAGTGGTTACGATGCTGCGAACGGCGACCAACTTTGTGAAAGGTTTCACTTCCGAGTTTCATCGAATCTTGTCCTATTGGTTCCCACATACGTCGACTGAGTAGCTTAAGGATAGCAAATAGTTATTGGTTTAAGTTTGTGCTAGAATAAAATAGAAAAATATAAAAAATTGATCGAAAAATGGCTTTAATTTTCGTAATACTGTTTTTTCATTTTTATTCTATCGTGGATGAAACTCCAGCCAAAAACCTCCTTCTGGTTCTAGAGTAACAGATCCCTTTGCAAGCTGCAGTGGGGCAACAATTTTGCTTCCCAGTCGAAGCTGAAATTTTCTTAGTACATCCACTAGAGTCACTTTGGCAACCAGTAAAGCAAAGTACCTTCCTACAATTTAAATAAAACAATCGAATCGAATACTTTCGTTGCTAAATATATATCATGAGGCCACTTACCAATGCAATCTCTTTGGCCTAAACCGAACGGCATGTAGCCTGAATCCGCAATCCGACCTCTGTTGGTCTCGCTAAATCGCTGCGGATCGAACCGTTCTGGCTCGGGGAAGTAACTTTCGTCCCGCTGCAGCGCCCACAGTGAAACCCAAATGGAATCGCCCTTGCGGAACTGCACTCGCTGGCCGTTCTCGTTGAGCGAAAAATCGTTGGAACATTCCCTATCACAGGTGGGTGAAGCTGGCCACTTGCGCAGCGTTTCGCTGATGACCATGTCCAGATAGGTCATCCCGGTGACCGCTTCGTAGGTTACTGGATTGTCTGATAGCTGATTTCGGATTTCCTCTAATAATTTTTCCTGAACGTCTGCGTTTGCTGCCAGTTCATAGACGGCAAATGATAGCAGATTCACCATCGCTTCGAATCCTGTTCCGAAAAATGCGACGCATTGTGCGATCAGTTCCTCATCGCTCCACTTTCTCCGTGAAAAGTCTCGCATCTGAAGACAGTCTTCACTCTCGGTATCAAGATGTAGTTCACCGTTTCTGGCTTTTTCCAGAAACTGAATCATGTCCGGTCTGTTCAAATTGTTTTCTTTTCGTTCTTTTAGGGCAGATTTCACAATTCGCAGAAAATACTTCGCATGGCTCGATTCCATCAGTTGAATTTTCATTTTACCCATCAGCTTGGGAAATAAATAAAACAACATCGTTTTAATTGTCTGAACCGGATTATTTCCAAACACTAGTGAACTGCCAATGTGACAGAACGGATCTGATTCAGTCTTGAAGGTGTTTAACTCCAGCCCAAAGGCGCAGCTAGCGATCACGTTAAAAACGTGCTTCTGAAAGATTCCCTTGAAATCCAACTCAGGTTCGACGGAGGCTGCCAGAAAGTCTACCAAATCCAATGAATTAGTCCGAATCAATGAAGTCATCAGAGCCACATTCTTTGCTGCAAAAATAGGACTGACGGTGTGTCTCATTTGCTTCCATTTGTCACCTTTGAGAAGGTGCAGTTGATTGCCTAGAATAACATCCTTATTCTCGTCTAAAAAGTAACCATGATTAGAAAAATGTTTAAATTCCTGGGTCCATATTCTTCGGGCTAGATTTGGGTCACGGATGTAGAACACGGGGCTGAGGTAGTTGTAGAAACCGAACAACCTGTGTTGAATAAATACTAGAATTAAATAGAAATTAACCATAATTATACTAAACATACCTTTGATCTTTGAATTTATGATAGAATTGCTGCACTAGCTCCAGTGTGGAAGTTTTTCCACTCAACACATCGTTCAAATTTCCATAGATAAAGTGTGGTTTTTCGAAGGCCACGCCTCGAACGTAGAAGAAATGCCGGTAGCGGGTCAGTAACTTAAACGTAAAGTAACCAACAATAGTTACCAGCGTAAAGGTAAACCAGTACAAGTCTTCGGTGTTCATTTTTGGACCTCGAAACCGATTGTAGACACAAAATCTTCAGCCCATCCCCGGCCAGCAGCAAAAACACATCACGAGACAAGTTTGACAGCGATAGAGGTTCGCATTCTATCGCTCTCTTATCAAACAGGTCCGGAGCGAATGCGCCTGCAACATTTTTCTCCAGAGCGTGATGCGGCTTCTTCAATCGAGAGCGAAGCACGTGGTTTGCTTTTACGGTAGGGGAACAAGGGATAAGAAGGCCCGATTTTTCACATGTGTTCTAGTATGGTCCGTTTATTAACCTATCTTAACAATTTTGTGATAAGCTATGGCACTCGGCCGTACTCAACGTCAAAATTAGAATCAAACCCAATTTTTCGTTCGTTGTGGCTTCGTGCGATCTAATTTCAGCAGCAACGCATTTAAGGATTTTATGTAAAAACAACACTATGTATTTTGGCGTTTGTCCGTACCACTGATATTTATAACACGATTCTTGTCCTGCGTGCGCCGGAAATGGTATCTAAATTAGTACGGCTTATGTGAAATAAGAAATCGCCGGATATTTCAGTCAATGTAATATAACGTTTTCTTTTATTTTTAAAATAACGCTACTAGTTAAATAATTCCTTCTTACAGCGCGTTAACAAACCGTTAAATTAACTACAATAAGCCATACTTTGTCATAGTCCATCTTACCCCTCCTAGTTAGTAAACTGTAGAAAAATAGACTAATCAATTCTTTATACAAATTAATGCTCATTCATGTGTGCATCAAGAAAAAGTGAATTTTATACTAGCAATTTATTTGCCATGGTGTGGGGCCGTCTTACCCCGCCTTCCCCTATAAGTATTTTTCTTCTCTTGCCTGCGACTTTGGTAGATGTGACGTGACTTTTGTTGCAAGCAAGCGTTACAAGCGTAAAACTACGTCGAACGAAAAAGCGCTGTGAATTTAAATACACATAGCAAAGAATGTCACGTCGCACTCGTAGTCGCATGATAGGATGCAGTGGCAGTAAGCATCCCGGCCAACCCGTTTCGTAGGGGTAGGTGGTATAATATGCCCCCGCGTCTCTTCTTTAAGAATTAATGGATATTTATATATCGTGCTTCCCAAGATCAACGTACAACTACGAGTGTATGCTAGTATTTAAGCTGAAAATCATTTGAAATTGTAATTGTTCATTCTCGTTTTTTTTCTCAGTAGGGGAAGGGCGGTTAAGACGGACACCTTAAGGTAAAGACTCAATATCTACTCAAATATAACTGTATTGATCCCAATTTTCGTATAAACTGAACCTTTAAGTCTCTGTCTAATAAAGTTACAACGTGTGCTGGAAAATTTCTTCCAAAATTCATGCTTTTTTTAATATTATAAACATCATGTATAAATCAGAGTTTCTGCGCATGGGCGGGAAAGACGGACACTTGATATGGGAAAGACGGACACTCGCAAAAAGGTGTCACGCGTCGTTGAATTATCAGTATTAAGAAAAATTAACATATTTCATCATGTATTTAGGAAAGAATTGGTTTGGGAAAACCTCCTTCCCGATCCCCCTTTGAGCAAGAAAATAGAATGGTTCCCTTCAATATTTTAATTGGTGACGAATTAATCGTTTCTGAAAGTTGGCTCATTCCAACTGTTATATGACTTCTGGTTACTTTTACATATATAATATGTAAGTATTTGCAATGTTAAATCGTTGTTGGGCAAAATGGGTTCAAAATCTGTGTGTCCGTCTTTCCCTACCGTTGGGTGTCCGTCTTTCCCGACTTGGATACCATTTTTTCAAACTTCAATAACTTTTTACTGAATATTCAAAAATTCGCTAGGTTTCCAATGGATATTCAGTGAAAGATCAAACTAACGTAATGTCGTCGGTTTAGCATGAATATGTTGTTTTTCAACGATTTACCAGCTATTTTCTTCACGCACAAAATTACATTGGTAAGCGTATATACGTATTTTTTCTTTGTTTTGCTTATAAATTTGTCAGTTACGCTGCTAAAAATCAGCAGTTTAGTTCAAAAGTGTTAATTCAATCTATAGCAACATTTCCCATCATTGATTTGCTTCAAAAAATTATTGTTTATGAAATATGACAAGTGTCCGTCTTTCCGGCAGTGCCCGTCTTTACCGCCCTTCCCCTAGATGCTCATTTGACTGCAGCGTCTCAATGAAACAGAACTCGAAAAAGTAGTGTAAAGGGCAATTGTAGAGCTAATTATTATCTATATTATTGTTGAAGAAAGTATAATTATATTTTTTGTATTTACGGCGCTATGCGATTGCTACCCCGTTGGTAGTAAAAAGAGCACTCATTTGGTAAAGGGTAATTGTAGAGCTAATTATCTCTACAATTGCCCTTTACACTACTTTTTCGAGTTCTGTTTCGTTGAGGCGCTGCAGTCATATGAGCTTCTACTGAGCAAAAAAACGAGAATGAAGCCTGATTTTTACCTTCTTTGATATAGGTATATGGTAGGTGGCAGCTACCATCCTGGCATACTTTGCATCTGTGGTGCAGTGTTTCCTTATGCTACCATCCTTCTGCTTGGAAGTCTGATGCTTCTTGATCGTCTGATTACTTGGGATACGGTTGAATGTTTGAATTCGAGTTGTTTAACTGGTATTTAAAAATTTTCATACTTATTTCGCCGAAAAACGTCGATTAAATCTAACAAACATTGTGGTGGCGGTGATTATCTGAAATCAACATAAATACATAATTCATAACTTGAACAAATATGCAGCATATATGAAAAAAAAAAATGAAAAATTAAATACTATTTGCTTTTCCTACAACTGGTATTAGTACCACTGCCAAATCAAATGTCAGCTCAGATGTGATAGTTAAGCCCCAGGCAAAATGCATACGGATTTTACTACGTTGCGGATATTTGACAGAAAACGCATGTAAAAGCTGTCAAATTGCCGCAATGTAGTAAAATCCGTATGCATTGTGTTTGGGGCTTTATAATCAAGGCTATAATGATGGGAAATGCCGATCAAAATCTAATAACGATTATTGATATAGTTTTCTTATCGTTAATAATCAATAACGATAATATGACAGTATAAGCAAAAATACGTAAGAAATAGACCAAAAATGTTAAAATAATGACAAGACAAGAAGAAGATTTCACTTTAAACCCTCCAATTTTCGATATTCTTCCGTGACGATAAAGCTTGATGGTATTATCGATATAAGACTACCAGCGATATTATCAGTAGCACACTTTTCATCACAGTTTTGAAAGTTGTACTTTATAACTGTACAGTCCAATTGAGTGTGAAGAGCGCAATACTCCTGGTGTAATGTAAAACGCTGCTAAATTCAAAAGTGAAAAGTCCATCCCTCGCAGCTTACGGTGTATTTCAGTAAACAATTGAAGGCTAGCTAACATTTGCGATATTTCGTTAGACGGCTGCGATGACAATTTCGACTTATAGCCTAAATCAATCCATCTCTCCAAACAACAAGCAAACGTTTCATGATACCTAGATCAATCGAGCGCATTTCTATAAATAGTGCACAAATTGCACAAATAAAAATAAATTCATTCAATATAAGTGCAATTCTATAAATAAACATTTCTATACTTACAAGCTACAACGCTTATTAACAGTCGAATAGAACAATTTGTCGTAAACTTTCACGCTGATTAAAAGTACGGTCGGTGCTTTCTTTGAACTTTGTCAAACAGAATTCGAAACAAGTTTCTTAAGTCCTTACTGCGAACTTAAAACTTGTTTTAAAGGGAATTAAAAAATTGTTTTGTTCTTTTTAGTTTCTAACAAATGTTTAGCGGTACTCGCAGTCTTATCCGCGAGTGTTAGTTCGGTTTACACGTATACCGTATGGTCGCCATCCACCGCTCATTTAAAAACGATTCTAAGTTAGTTTGTCCATAGCAAATCTAAATTCAGGTCCATCGAATCCCAATTTACGTCATAAGATAGAGAAAACAATTGTGTTTACTAGAAAAATTTACTGGGTTTCTAAATATTTAATAATAGTGACTTTTTTTTAAAAAAAAAGGAATGCAATCTCATAACCCCTTTTACCGCTCACTTGAAATATGATGATCCATGCACCGCCCATATGGGTGCCATTTACCGCTCATATTTTTTACTGTTACCAAATAAATAAAACCCGCGTTTTGACCCTTGTTTTGGCATGTGGCATTTATAGCAGAATAGAACGCTAATATACTCCCTCACTATAAAGATTATTTATTTTGGAAATGAGGTTTCATGAATATAGTGGAAATTTATATTTAATTCATCAAATATACAAAATTATTGTTTGTCAATAGTTTTTACAATAATGAACCATTTTAAAAAGATATAAGCATTTTTTGTTTGAAATGAGCGGTAAATGGAGCTGAGCGGTGAATGGCGACCTTTTGGTAGTTCTATATTAAGCAGCCATAAAGTTCCGCGGAACTAATAGTGAACCAAATGTGAACTTCTGAGTTCGTTTTTTAAGTAAAATTGCGACGTGGCCGGCCCATCGTAGTCTCCCAAATGTCGCCAAATGGTCGATGGAAATCTCTCCAAGCAGCATTGGCGTAGCTAGGAAATTTTCCTGGAGGGGGCCTAGGGGGTACCTTCCAAAAAAATTCATTATAATTTTATTACGCCGGCTGTTACCGATAACACAGGGTTTTGTAGGGAATTACCAGGCGGACCTATGCAACTACCAGATGTTTACCATCCGACAGATCTTACAGAAATGTCGGGAGTACAACGTGCCCATACATCACATCTTTGTTAATTTCAAAGCAGCATAAGATACAGTCGATCGAGACCAGCTATGGCAGATAATGCACGGACACGGTTTTCCGGATAAACTGACGCGATTGATCGGAGCTACATTAGATCGAGTGATGTGTTTCGTGCGTATCTCGGAGACTTTCGAGTCCCTTTGAGTCACGGTTGAAGGTTGAAGGGGACGGCTTATCTTCCATGTTATTCAACATCGCTCTTGAGGGGGCTATCCGATGAAAATGAAGTCTAGGAGGATTGAATTAAAAATAAATGCGTCGAAGACCAAATACATGAAAGAAGGAGGCTCAAAGGAAACAAATGCGTGCCTCGCACGACGGTAACTGTTGACGGAAGATCCAGCGGCATAGTTAAGCGCAATCGGATCTACTTAGACCTTCGCAGAACGCTACGATAAAGAAGCATACGCTACCGTACGAAGAATAGTGGTTCTTTATGAACTTGAAGCCGTGTCTCAGTTCACGGAGGACATACGCGCCCTTGCTGTGTTCGAGCGGAAGGTGCTACGGATGATATTTGGCGGAGTACAAACTGAAAGCGGAGAGTGGTGGAAAGGTGAATCACGAGCTACAGGCACTGTTGGGAGAGATTCCTATCGTGCATTTGGTGAAAGTCAGTACGCTACGGTGGGCCGGACACATCGTAAGGATGCCGGACGACAGTGCGACAAAAATAGTTCTTTTCAAGAACTGCACTAGCATCAGGGCTCAACGTGCAAGATGCCTTGACCAGGTCGAAACCCAAGCAAAACAGCTTGTTATAGAATAGAATAACATTACATACATCAGAACTTCTCTATTACCAGAAAAGCGCAAAAAATTGAAGTCTAATGAAACAACAATTGAAAGAAGTATGTATCAGGTTATTTAATCCCATTTTAAAACGTTACTATATCATAAGCTACAACTTGTTCTTCCAGTAGTTTAAATTTAGTAATGGAGACATAATAAAAACTTCGTGTTGACATGTTGGCAAAAACTAAAATTATTCATTTGTTATGAGCTGTCAAATAAATTCATGTTAACACAAAACATCTCAAAACCATAATAATAACGACACATGTTTTCAAAGTACGTTTATAGTACTCTTAAACGACTACTTTTCTTGAAGATTATTTTCTAACTTGTTTTGTGTGTTACTTGGGAAGTGATTCGCAACATTCCGAGACGACTGGCAAATTGGCTATGAGAGTTCTAATTTGAAAGGAGACGAATGCTTCCAATGGGAAAATTTCTGGAGGGGGCCTGGTCCCCCAGGCACCCCCTCTAGCTACGCCAATGCCAAGCAGTGCCTGTAGCTCGTGATTCATACCCCTCCGCCACTCTCCGCTTTCCGTTTGTACTCTGTCAAAAATAGTCCGCAACATCTTTCGTTCAAATACGGTTAGTGCACGTATGTCCTCCGAAAGCAAAGTTACTGCCTCAAGTCCGTAAAGGACTAGTAGCCTGATTAGCCTTTTGTACATCGTCAGCTTTGTGCGGCGGCGCATGCTCCCAGATCGAAGCGTCTTGCTGAGGGAAAAACAGGCTCGATTTCCAGCTTGAATGCTTCGTTGGATCTCCTTACTCGTATTATTGTCGGTGGTGACCAAAGATCCCGAATATTTGGTTTTCGACGCATTGATTTGTAACCCTATCCTCCTAGTCTCCGTTTTTAGACTGGCGTAGATTGCCTCCGCCGTCCTAAGATTTCTAGTAATGATGTCGAGGTCGAAGGGTAGGAGTTGGCTACTCTTGTTGAAGATTGTTCCTCTCGTTTTGATGCCCGCTCGCCGGATCACACCTTCAATAGCGATATTGAATAACATACATCCCCTTGCCGCAACCCTTTGCGCGATTCGAAAGGACTCGAGAGTGCCCCCGAAACGCGTGTGTAGCACATCACTCGCTCCAAAGTAGCTTTGATCAGCTGCGTCACTTTGTCCGGAAAACCGTACTCGTGCATTATCTGCCATAGCTGTTCTCGTTGAATTATATCTCTTACTCCCAAATCCTAGAAATTATCCAATGAAATGCCATTGCTAGCGGTTCTTAGCCATTTTTGTAGAGCACTACCGGGAGTCGGTCCTTTCCAGCGTCTCTATTATTCTTCAGCTGACGAATTTCTCGCCGGATCTCTTCGAGATCGGGAGCCGGCACGCAGTTGTCGTTGGTAGGCACTCCGTGGTTAACTTCTATTGCACCTTCTGCTGCTATATCGCCGTTGAGGTTCTTCTTCTTCTTCAGCAGCATAGAGCCGGGATGGCTCGTGCTGTTTCAAGCACTCGTCTCCATTCAACTCGGTCTTGGGCCACTCGTCGCCAATTTCCTAGCCGTCTCAGAAGTCGCAAATCGCTTTCGACCTGGTCGAGCCATCGTGCACGTTGGAACCCCCTGTTCCTGGTGCCGGTGGGGTTGTTGAAGAGGACCGTTTTCGTCGCACTGTCGTCCGGCATCCTTACGACGTGTCCGGCCCACCGTAGCCTGCTAACTATCGCTAGATGTACGATGGGAGTCTCTCCAAGCAGTGCCTGTAGCTCGTGATTCATACGCCTCCGCCACTCTCCGCTTTCAGTTTGTACTCCGCCAAATATCGTCCGCAGCACTTTCCGCTCAAACACGGCAAGGGCACGTATGTCCTCCGTAAGCAGCGTCACGGCTTCAAGTCCATAAAGAACTACCGGTCTAATAATGGTTTTGTACATTGTTAGCTTCGTGCGGCGGCGTATGCTTCCTGATCGCAGCGTTTTACGAAGGGCAAAGTAGGCCCGATTTCCCGCTTGGATGCGCCGCTGGATCTCCTTACTAGTGTTGTTGTCCGCGGTCACCAGCGATCCCAAAACACGAACTCTTCTACCACTTCTAGTTCGTCGCCGTCAACGGTTACCGTCCGTGGGAGGCGCGCATTTGTTTCCTTTGAGCCTCTTCCTTTCATGTATTTGGTCTTCGACGCATTTATTTTTAGCCCGATTCTCCTAGACTCCGCTTTCAGTCTGGCGTAGATTGCCTCCGCCGTCGCAAAGTTCCTGGCAATGATTCGAAGTCATCTGCAAAGCCTAGAAGTTGGCTACTCTTGGTAAAAATCGTGCCTCTCGTTTTGATGCCCGCTCGTCGGATCACCCCCTCAAGAGCGATGTTGAACAGCATGCAGGATAGACCGTCACCTTGTCTCAACCCTCGTCGCGTCTCGAAGGGACTCGAGAGTGTCCCAAAGATGCGTACGAAACACATCACTCGATCCAATGTAGCTCTGATCAGTCGCGTCAGTTTGTCCGGAAAACCGTATTCGTGCATTATCTGCCATAGCTTGTCTCGATCGACTGTATCGTATGCTGCTTTGAAATCGATAAAGATGTGATGCGTGGGCACGTTGTACTCCCGACATTTCTGCCACATCTGTCGGATAGTAAACATTTGGTCCGTAGTTGCGCGAGCCCCCATGAAACCTGCCTGATAATTCCCTACGAAACCTTGTGCTATCGGTGACAGCCGGCGTAACAGGATCTGGGAGAGTACCTTGTAGGCGGCGTTTACCAGCGTAATACCACGATAGTTGCAGCAGTCTAGCCGATCACCCTTTTTGTAGATGGGACAAACCACTCCTTCCATCCATTCCTCCGGTAGCTTTTCCTCCTCCCAAATCCTCGAAATAACCCAGTGTAGAGCCTTTGCTAGCGTTTCCCCGCCATGTTTATAAAGCTCTGCCGGTAGGCGGTCCTTCCCAGCGGCTTTATTGGTCTTCAGCAGCCTGATTTCTCGTTTGACTTCTTGGAGATCAGGTGCTAGGACATCACTATCTTCCATGGGCGCTCCTAGGTTAATTTCCGTTCCGCCTCCTTCTGCGACTTCGCCATTGAGGTGTTCATCGAAGAACTGCTTCCACCTGTCGACCACCTCGCGCTCGTTTGTAATTAGATTCCCTCCCTCGTCCCTACACATGTCAGGTTTCGGTGTGTAGCCCTTCCGAGTTTGGTTCACCTTCTCATAAAACTTGCGCGTTTCATTAGCTCGGAATAGTTGCTCTAATTCTTCACGATCTCTGTCCTCCTTTTGGCGCTTTTTTCTCCTCAGGATCGTGGTCAACTGGTTCCTAGCTCGTCGGTACTTGGCCAGGTTCTCTCTAGTGGCAATACGTAGATAATTTTTCCAAGCATTTTTTTTCTCCTCCACCGCTTGTTGGCATTCCCCATCAAACCAATCATTTTGTATACTCCGAGGCGTCATACCTAGTGCCGCGGTAGCGGCCTCTCCGATGGCCGAGCGTATTCTGCCCCAACCCTCTTCGAGGTTTGAAGCACCTAACTCCTCGGAAGAAGGCAGTGCCTCATTCAGTACTCGCGCGTAGTTCTCGGCAGCTTGTGGGTTATCTAGCTGCCTGATGTTCAGCCGAGGAGGGCGGCTTTGACGTGTCCGGTATACGGTGGACAGCTTTGAGCGCACATGTACTGCTACTAGGTAATGGTCAGAATCAATATCCGCACCCCGACGGGAGCGTACGTTCGCGATGTTAGGGCAAAACCGGCCCTCTATGAGAACGTGGTCAATTTGGTTCATTGTACGTTGGTCAGGTGATCTCCAGGTGGCTTTGTGGATATCCTTGCGCGGGAAAAAGGTACTTCGGATCACCAGGCCTCGGGAAGCTGCGAAGTTTATACATCGTTGGCCGTTATCGTTTGTGTCGGTGTGCAGGCTATGGGGTCCTACCACCGGTCTATACATTTCTTCCCTACCGACCTGGGCGTTTATATCCCCGATGACGATCTTGATGTCCCGTGACGAGCAGCTGTCGTACGTTGCCTCCAGCCTCGCGTAGAACGCTTCTTTCTCATCGTCGGGTCTACCTTCGTGCGGGCAGTGCACGTTTATGATGCTATAATTGAAGAAACGACCCTTTATCCTCAATACACACATTCTCTCGTTGATCGCCTTCCAATCTATCACGCGATCCTGCATTCCGCCCAGCACTACAAAGCCCGTTCCCAGTTCGTTGGTAGCGCCACCGCTCTGGTAAAACAGGGCCTTTCCGCCGCGTATCTTCCATGCCTTCTCTCCTTTGCGACAGATTTCCTGCAGAGCTACGATGCCGAGTTTGCGGGGTTCCAGCTGTTCAATCAGCACCCGCTCGCAACCTGCGAAATTTAGCGATCTGCAGTTCCAAGTCCCGAGTCTCCATTCGTCGTCCTTATTTCGTCGCCTAGGTCGATGCCGAATATTCCGCTCCGAATATGCTTAAATGTTGTTAGTTAAGTTTAGTTTAGGTGTGTAGCCGTACAGGGGCAACACTACCGAGTCTCGCGATGGGGCTGCCATCTCATAGTGCCGAGACGCACTATACCTCCTTCCCGGTTAGTATACGACCTTAGTTTCCACCGGGGTTGGTTACCCGATCTCCGCTAAGGTTGCTCGTATTCCGGCTGGTACCACGAGGAGGTCGGGATCGGAGTTGCTGGATAAGAGGCTAACGACCACTATGGGGTCTATATTCCGCATTATCTAGCCGTTTACCAACCCGCCGTTGAGGTGCTCATCCAAATACTGCTTCCACCTGCCGACCACCTCGCGCTCATTTGTGATTAGATCCCCTCCCTCGTCCATACACATGTCAGGTTTAGGTGTGTAGCCCTTATGAGTTTGGTTCACTTTCTCGTAAAACTTGCGCGTGTTATTAGCCCGAAGTAATTGTTCCAGCTCCTCACGATCTATGTCCTCCTTCCGGCGCTTTTTCCTTCTCAGGATCGTGGTCAAATCATTCCGCGCTCGTCAATACTCGGCCAAATTCTCTCTCGTGGATATGCTATGCAATGCAACCTCTTTTTACCTTTGTTATACTATATAACAAAGGTTTAGAAGTTGGTCGAAAAACGCGAAATAGAACCAAGGCCCGGAGGGCCAAGTGTCATATACCAATCGATAGGGTTCGACGAATTGAGCAATGTCTGTATGTGTGTGTGTGTGTATGTATGTGTGTGCAGCTCATTTTCTATCGCCTATTTCTCGGAGATGGCTGAACCGATTTATCCGCAATTGCTTTTGTTTGGAAGGTATTTATGCGTAGTATATCACCATTCAGTTGTTTCGTGGTACGACGTTTCGTTTAAAAGTTATAAGCAAAAATGTGAAAACTACGTGACGCGGTTTTTTCCGGAACTAAACAACCAATTTTAATGATCTTAGTACCAAATGAAAGCTCTTGCTATCACTAAACTTTCTACCAAGTTTCATCGAAAACAAATATGCAGTTTAAAAGTTACGCTTAAAAAACCAGTTTTGACAAGGTCCAAATGATCGCCTGTTTCTCAGAGATGGCTAAACCGATTTATGCGTTATCAGTTTCATTGGCAAGGTAATATAGCCGGATAGATCACTATTGAATTGTTTTTTGATTGGATGTTTAGTTTGAAAGTTATGAGCAGCCGTATACACCACACCAAAATTAACTATAAATTATAATGATTTTAACCACGTTAATCTGCCTAATTTCAGTTATTTTAATGTCAAACGAGAGGTTTTAACACTACGAATATATATGCTAAATTTCATAAGAATTGGTTTTTCCGGTCAAAAGATATTAACCCTCGAAGACTCGCGCTAACTTTTGTAGCAAAGTTACTCCTCCGCACAATAGCCCAAAACCAAAGAAAACGTGCGCACTAGAGTTTTGACTAGTAAAACTTGGTTTTAAGTTTATCAAACCTTTGGAAGAGTTTTTTGAAATTGAATGTTCTATCGTCTGGTAGAATTTAAATTTTGACTAATTCTGCTAAAAGTAAAATAAAAAAATTATTTTTCTTCAGTTTCAATATAACACATTGATGTGTTCTGCAAAGTTTTAGAGCATACTATTTCAAGAAATTTTGCTGAAGACAGTAACCTTCTATCTCTTCAGCGAAGATAGAGAAATCTTATTTATTGTAAATGCACTTGTAAAATCAGTTTTTCTATTTCAGCTCTTTTTGTAATTGTTGTATGACTTTTTCATGAACTATAACAATTTAAACATTAATGCATCGAATTATTCTGACATTTTGCTCATAACAAGTTTATTGAAAAACATGCGGTAGTTAAACAATGATATGTAACTATATAAAAATATGGCATGCAAAAACCTGCACATCTTGTACAAAATACAACAGCGTGAGTAACCGAGGGTTAATAAAAATTGATGGTAATAAAAATTGATGATGTATATTGATAAATTAGTAACAACTTACCCAGCAATTTCATGAGAAAAGGAACTATCAAAATTTATAAGTGCTTTCATTTCGATCAAATTTTGTAAACTTATTCAATTTCCAAAAATTTTATGTAAACCAACGCACAATGCAACGTTAACCAATAGATGAATTATTTTCCGAAGACGTGTCGATTTCTATCTCAAATAGCAAGTAAGACCGTATAACAAAGGTTCCTTTCACCACTAGGTGGATTAAATCAGGTTTTTTCCTCTCTATCGCTTGTTGGCGGTCCCCGTCAAACCAATCATTTCGTGCAGTCGAGGTTTCCACTCCTAGCATCGCGGTTGCGGCCTCGTTGACGGTCGAGCGTATCATACTCCATCCGTTTTCGAGTGCTGAAGCATGTAGCTCCACAGAGGAGGCCAGTACGCGTGTGGAGTTTTCGGCAATTGGCGAGTTTTTTAGCTGCCGAATGTAGAAACCGAGGAGGGCGGTCTTGTCGCGAGGTATAAGCCGTCGATAGTTTTGAGCGCACGTATACTGCTACTAGGTAATGGTCCGAGTCGATATCCGCACCCCGTAGGGAGTGTACGTTGGTGATGTTCGAGAAAAACCGGCTCTCGATGAGAATATGGTCGATTTGGCTCGAAGTTCGTTGGTCAGGTGATCTCCAGGTGGCCTTGTGGATATCTTTGTGGGGAAAGAAAGTGCTTCTGACCACCAAGCCTCGGGAAGCTGCAAAGTTGATGCATCGCTGGCCGTTATCGTTCGTGTCGGTCTGCAGGCTATGGCACCTGATCACCGGTCTATACATTGCTTTCCGGCCGACCTGGACGTTCATATCCCCAATGACGATCTTGATGTCCCGTCGTGAGCAGCTGTCGTACGTTACCTCCAGTTGCGCATAGAACGCTTCCTTATCGTCGTCGGGTCTACCTTCGTGTGGACAATGCACGTTTATGATGGTGTAGATGAAGAAACGGCCTTTTACCCTCAACACGCTCATCCTTTCATTGATCGCTTTCCAGTCCATTACGCGACCCTGCATTTTGCCCTACAATACAAAACCCGTTCCCAGCTCGTTGGTCGCTCCACCGCTTTGGTAAAATTGGGCTTTGCCGCCACGCATCCTCCACACCTTCTCGCCTTTACGAAACATCTCCTGCAGTGCCACGATGCCAAACTTTCGGGGTTCTAACTGATCGAGCAGTACCCTATCGCAAGCAACGAAATTTAGCGATCTGTAGTTCTAGGTAGGGTAATTTGGGGGAATTTGGACACCCTAAGCAAATCACCTATTATCCCATAATCTATGCATCAAAACTCAAAAAAGTTGAATCGTATACTGAGATTTACTTGTTTTCTGTTTACCAGTGGAGTTTAACAATTATATCTAGCTTAGTTTTGCTAAAATAGGTCAAAATAAAAGTAATGATTTTTTGGCATCAAAATTTTGTTTGGGGTGATATGGACACCCACTGGGGTGAATTGGACAATGTGTAAAAAAACGGTTGGTTTTAACGAAATAACATACTGAGGCTCATGGAACACATATTAACTAGTAATTGTATTTCGAGCTCAATTCCGTCTGAGTTGAAAAGCCAGTTCATAAGTTATACCAATATCACTTTAGATTTTTCGCAAGTTAACAAAACCTTACTTCGAAGAATCTAGATCTTATTTAAAGTCTTATTCGACATTTGTCACATGAAAGTGCTCCTGCATTAGTTCCTGGTGGCTCAGAGATGGTGGTCAAACCTAAAGCTGAAGATAGAATGACAGTTCGACATATCGATTGGGATAAAATAGTTACGATAACAAAATGAATGTGACATTGCATTTTGCACAACCATAGACATTCAGGGATTAGTCCCGAGTGCCTAAAAAATCACAAATTTCAATATGAATCTGAGTATGAGGGAAAATGACCAGAGAAATATTTCGTTCAGTTAGTTCTCAAACACATCGAAACCCGATTATTAAAATCCCTGACTTTTGTTGCGAATGTTCCCTTTGGCGATTGGCGGGATTGCAAATACTCTCAAATACTCAAAACCCATTCTTGATTGTCTATAATGATCTTTTCGGTGGATTCATGTTTTAACATCACATGCACATCTTTTTTGTGCTTTTACGGTATCTAGAATTAATGAGACCGAAGAAATGATTTAAAATCAACTGGACCATTTCACCCCAAAAAAACTGTCCATTTCACCCCACACAGCATACAACAATATGAGTTAAAAAAATTGGATTTATTTTTATACAATCTAACTATAATTTTCTATCAAACACTTTCTCTTATGTAGCCAAACAGAACTGCACTGCACAATAATTTGAAAAGTTTGTTAAATCACTGGAAAAACCTTAAAACCTAGAGCATCAAAATTACATTTGGTGTCGTTTTAGGCAGTTGCTTTGTTTACATTTACATTTCACAACACCTGTCAAAGTTAAGCCCAATTTTTTTACGTTAATAATGGTGCAAGAAGATAAGGAAGAATAGTGTGAATGCAGAGAAACTGCTACTTTCCGAGATAAAGCACCTGTCCATTTTACCCCAGGTGTCCAAATCACCGCAAACGACCCTACCAAGTTTTCATTCCATGTCGTTATTTCGTCACCTTAGTCCATGCCGAATGTTCCGAGTAAGATTTCCTTGATTCTTTTTAGCTTTCAGGGTTTAAGTAGGTAGACGTACCACGGCCTACGCTAGCGAGTCTCGTGATGGGACTGCCATCTATCAGTGTCGAGACACACTGTGCCACCTTCCCTGTTGGTATACGACCTTAGTTTCCCCCGGGGTTGGTTACCCGATCTCCGCTAAGGTTGCTCGTATTTCGGCTGGTACCACGAGGATGTAGGGGTACGAGTTGCTGGATAAGGTGCTAAGGATCACTATGGGGTCTGTCTAACGCGTTATCCAACCATTTACCAACCACAGTGGTCAGTATTCAGTTTTTTCGCCAAAGCACAATCCGTGATGCTAAGATTAGCCTTGAATTTTTAAATGACGTTCAACCACAGTTGACGATCAAGGGTTCAACTCTAACGTCTGGCCTGCGCCTTGCGGACAGCCCTGAGAGTTTCTTTGCACCCCTCAATTACTCACACCACAGCTCTTTTAGAATAATCCGTCAGTCCCGCCAGCTCCCAAGCCGACGTTGATGGATTCTGCAGGTGACCGCACACAATTACTTTCATTTCACCTCCTGCATGATGAATATATCGTAACCACGTTACCTTTAAACTGCGACAAAAAAATATACCGAGCAGCACTGTTTACAAATAACACAGCGCTACCAAAAGTTAGCATCCACGGCCACTGCACAGTGCACTGGACCAATTTAAAGCATTGACGCGGCCAATGAAAGGCATTTAAATATTGTAGAGTATGTTGCTACATCGTCGTAATTGCCTATTTCCGTCCTATCAGACACAAATTATTAAAAATATCAGCGATTTTTATGACACACAATGCAAAATTAGTTATTCCCTAATATTAGGTTTGTTGTCTATCATACGCGATAAATCAAAGTGAGATCTATTTAAATGCTTTTTATCATTAAAGAAGTCGTACCAGCCAAATTTCCTACGCTTTTTCGCGCGACGAAGAAGAAAATGTCGACCAGTCGTTTCAATATCCGTCATTCATAAATGAAAATAACTCACGCAAGGCATTGTCGTTGTTCTACAGCCAGGAAAACTTGCCTGACCTGCAGAAATTTCGCAGAATAACATTTGTCATGCCATCCTACACAAATACATGCACGTAAGCTTCATAAACATTGTTGAGATTTTTAGTTCGGACGATGAAAAATTTTGATGGACGGATTTTAAAACGGTACGACGAATTTAAGAAATAAAGTCAGTTGCGTAATTTCAATAATATGCTTTAATATTCGCTTTTCAGTGATTTCAAAGTTCACGGATCGGAAGGTAAGTGTGTTTGAGTCAAATCAGCACAAGAACTTTTGGAGTATTCATTAAATCCATCCAACAAATAATGAAAATTAGAATGGTCTTACTTACTACGACGGAAATTAGAAATAAACCCTATCTAAAAAAGAAATAGAACAGAAACTAGAAATAAAAGATTTGTAGGATACTGTTCGCTCTGTAGCTGCTGACCGAAGCAAAACAGTTTCCATCCGTTTGTGAAACAAATAGAAATTTTTCGTAAAGTTTCGATCTGGTGGAGGCTGCAGTACACGCACCAGCGGAAAATTGGAAAGGTGTAAATTGAGAATATTCCTTTCTGAAACTTATCGCAGATTCAAGATATTATGGTTTTGTTAACTACTGCTGTGCCAATTTCATGGATTCAAGCTTCGCACTTCGCGGTTTTCGCACTTTTGCCTCACTAGCGGATACGACACTTGTTCAGGAAAATGAAGAATTTGTGTTGCATAACACTATTATGGCTGGTAAACGGCTTGGTAATGCGTACCATCGGTGCCTTGTGCACTGGGCATAAAATAGACCCCACAGTGGTTCACAGCCTCTTACCTAGCAACTCCTACCCCTACCTCCTCGTGGTACCAGCCGGGATACGAGCAACCTCGGTGGAGATCGGGTAACTAACCCCGGTGGAAACCAAGGTCGTATGCTGACAGGGGAAGAGGGCTCCTTCGAGCTACGTTGGCCCTCCGGCGATACTGTGGCGTTGGTTGCGGACTTTGCAAGCCTGATCCACTAAAAAAACCAAAGCAATGGACTCCGTAAGTAATAATAATAACTCTAATCGGAACAATAGGCAAAGACCCAGACGACGAAAACGGACTAACGATTGGAAATTAGAAACATGGAACTGTCGGTCTCTAAATTTCCTCGGAAGTACTCACGTGATTTCTAAAGAAGTGAAGAGCCGCAAGTTCGACATCGTAGCGCTGCAGGAGGTATGCTGGAAAGGAACGATGGTATGTACGTATAGAGATGGTCATACCATCTACCAGAGCTGCGGCAATACACACGAGCTGGGCACAGCTGTGATGGGCGAGATGCAGAAGCGGGTGATCGGGTGGTGACCAATCAACCCCCGAATGTGCAGATTAAGAATCAAGGGCCGATTCTTCAATATAAGCATAATTAACGTGCACAGCCCTCACCTCGGAAGTACCGATGATGACAAAGACGAATTCTACGCGCAGCTGGAGCGTGAATACGACCGCTGCCCAAGACATGATGTCAAATTTATCATCGGGGACTGTAATGCTCAGGTTGGTCAGGAGGAGGAATTCAAACCGGTGATTGGACGGTTCAGCGCCCACCCGCAAACGAACGGAAACGGCCTAAGACTTGTCGACTTCGCCGCCTACAAGAACATGACCATACGTAGTACCTTCTTCCAGCATAACCTCTACCATCGGTACACCTGGAGATCACCCAACCAGACAGAATCACAAATCGACCACGTTCTGATAGATGGTCGGCACTTTTCAGACATTATCGACGTCAGAACCTATCCGGGCGCTAACATTGATTCGGATCACTACCTAGTGTTGGTAAGGATACGTCAAAAACTATCTGTTGTGAACAACATACGATACCGCCGCGCGACTGAAGCAACCGGAGGTCGCCGAAAACTACGCGTTATCTCTCGAAACCGCGCTGCCGGAAGAGGGTGAGCTGGATGAAGCCCCTTTTGAGGACTGTTGGAATGCCGTGAAAACAGATATTAACAGCGTAGCGGAGAACGTCCTAGGCAGTGTGGCACCGAATCGACGTAACGAATGGTTTGACGAGGAATTCCAGCAGATATTGGCTGAGAAGAACGCGGGGGTACAAATGCTGCGTAGAGCCACCCGTCAGAATGTGGAGCGATACAAACAGCTCCGCTTCTGTTTGTATCGCTCCACATTCTGACAGGTGGCTAAAACACGACTCTTCAAGGAGAAGAAGCGCCACCAAGAGGAGAAGGAGTGCGAAGAACTCGAACAGCTGTACCGCTTTCACGACACACGGAAGATCTATCAGAGACTCAACGGATCTCGCAAAGGCTTCGTGCCGCGGGCTGAAATGTGCAGAGATAAAGAAGGAGGTATCTTGACTGACGACCGTGAGGTGATCGAAAGGTGGAAGCAGCACTACGATGAACACCTAAATGGCGTGCAGGCGGAAGACCATGATAGCGGAGGAAGTGACCACATTAGTGCAGCAAGCGACGAAGATGTGCCACCCCAATCGATAAGGGAAGTTAAAGAAGCCATCCAGCGGCTGAAGAACAACAAAGCAGCGGAAACGGATGGCATTGGAGCGGAACTTATTAAAATGGGCCCGGATAAGTTGGCCGGCTGTCTGCATCAACTGATTGTCAAGATTTGGGATACGGAACGACTACCGGAGGAGTGGACAGACGGGGTTATCTGCCCTATCTACAAGAAAGGTGATAAGCTGGATTGTAAGAACTACCGAGCCATCACTATCCTGAATGCCGCCTACAAAGTGCTGTCCCAAGTCCTCTTTCATCGACTATCGCCAATAGCCAATAGATTTGTGGGAAGTTACCAGGCCGGTTTCATGGAGGGTCGGTCTACAACAGACCAAATCTTCACCCTGCGGCAGATCCTCCAGAAGTGCCGCGAATTGCGAGTTCCCACGCACCACCTGTTCATCGATTTCAAAGCCGCATATGATAGCGTAAATCGACAAGAGCTATGGAAAATTTTGGACGAAAACACGGCTTTCCGGATAAGCTTACTAGACTTATCATGGCTACGATGGATGGGATCCAGTGCTATGTGAGAATCTCGGGTGGATTGTCGGACCCATTCGAATCTCGCAGGGGACTTCGACAAGGAGATGGTCTTTCCTGCCTGCTATTCAACATTGCGCTTGAAGGTGTTATAAGGCGAGCGGCGATTGAAATGCAGAGCACGATTTTCAATAAATCCAGTCAATTTATCTGCTTTGCTGGCGACGTGGATGCTGTCGGCAGAACATTTGAGGCGGTGGAAGATCAGTACACCAGACTGAAACGCGAAGCAGAGAAGATAGGATTGGAGATAAATACGTCTAAAACGAAGTATATGCTGGCGGGCGGGACCAAGCGCGACAGGGCTCGCTTGGGCAGTACCGTGGTAATCGACGGGGATGAGTTCGAGGTAGTCGATGAGTTCGTATACCTTGGCTCACTGGCAACAGAGGACAACAATACCAGCCGTGAGATAAAAGACGTATTATCAGCGGAAGTCGGGCCTACTACGGACTCCACAAACACTTGCGGTCGAACAATCTGAGCCCCCGTACAAAGTGCACACTGTACAAAACGCTAATTAGACCGGTTGTCCTCTACGGGCACGAAACGTGGACATTGCTAGAAGAGGACCTACGAGCACTCGGAGTTTTCGAACGGCGGGTGCTAAGAACCATCTTTGGCGGAGTGCAAGAGAACGGTGTATGGAGGCGAAGAATGAACCACGAGCTCGCGCGTCTCTATGGCGAACCAAGTATTCAGAAAGTGGTTAAAGCTGGACGGATACGTTGGGCAGGACATGTTGCTAGAATGCTGGACAACTATCCTGCAAAAATGGTTTTCGCATCAAATCCGGTAGGAACAAGACGAAGAGGGGCACAGCGAGTGAGGTGGCAAGACCAGGTGGAGCGAGATCTGGCGAGCACTGGGTGCCCGCGGAACTGGAGAAATGGATGGAGAAATTATACTGCGTAGGCCTTGTCACAAGACGTTAGGGCAATTAATCATTAATCAACACTATTACCCCAGATGATTTATAGTTGAATGTGAAGATATTGAGTTATTGAATCAACATAAAATATATTTCACTGTTGTGCTTCTTTATATCTCATGAAAATTGATGACAACTTCAAACATCGCACTTATGCCCCGCCCTACTCTTGTGAACAAAAATTGGCGACTGTATATAATCGAGTCTGACCTATAATTATATGTTTATGTGCTGTATACGTACAAATGGACATATGAATTACGCCGGATTTTACTCTTTTGGTGTAACAAATATTCCTTTTCAAGCGCCTAATTTCGTTATTTGAAGCATTTATTAGTCATGCACGAGATTTTCTTGTTTACAAAAAACTATGTATGTATCGGTTTACCCCACAAAATCAGTTCAATTTTTGGCTTTGAAGTACTACAGCATGCATATATTATAGACTAATCTCAAGATTTTAGTCTTGACCTTGGAATGAGGTCATACATATATTAATATTTTTTTGAAACGATGGTTCTACAATTGATGAAGGGACGGTAGGGGAAAGAAATGAAAATTTTTGATGAAGGAGGGGGAAGAGCGGAAAGGAAGGGGGGGGGGGGGGTATTGGTAGCTATGCCTGACAAGTAGTCATTTTGACTCCTACCTTTTGTCCAATGCTGGAAGGTGCATATATTAGCATTTAATGGGTACATTGCATTTGTTGCTACTATCCCAAATGATTGAGTTATTGATCAACTGAAAGTCCAAACATGTCTCATTTGCACTAGGCACTAAGTCAAAAAGCTTATTTATAGTAGTCGGTGTTGGCAATATTATTCTTATAAGCAGTCTTCTGACATAGGGCCACATCCAAAAACATAAACCCTCTTCGAAACCGAAACCTACCTTCAGGTACCATATCAAACATGTCTCTCACTTGAAATTTTCAATCACGCGCCCGCGGACAAATTATACTTCGGTTCACTGCGTGTAGGAGGCGTGTCTCTCACTCCTTTGGATTCGAAACTCAATCGAGTCGGGAGCCCGCTTGAACGCAATGGCATTTTTACGCTGTACCTTCCCCGAAGCCGAAATATCGTTTTCTGACCGAAGTAAATGCGAGTCCTTTCCGCCGCGCCGTCGAGCGGATTTGCCTTTCGCTTGAGGCGTGCAAAGTTTATTTTTGGCTCACTTTTTCGGTTGACTAGCTAAATTTTGCCGCCGGGAACGGGAGGTTTGGTACCGTCTCAACACTACTGTGGGTCCGCTGGTGGTTTTGGTCGCAACCACCCGCTGCTGGCGGTCATCCGCAGTAGCCACAGCAGCGGCCACCCACGGGTTAATTGTCAATTTAAATTAATTTTGCTGTAACTCAATTTTGGTTATTTCCATTGCTGGTCAAAAGAATAAGGATCAAATTTAAGATCAAAGAATTGCGAAGTGTTAGTTCCAGTGTTTTGAGTTGATCCCAAAACCCCATTATGATTTCAATATCGAATTTTCACTCGATTCCACTTGAAAGATACCTCTGCAGCCTTGACCGATCGCCAACAACGGTTAGATAGAATGTTTTAAATATAGCTCGAAATGGGTGCTCTATTTTGTTATCATTCATTGGCAGTGGTACCCTTCAGTGGCAGACGCATTCCTTCGGTCGGGTTCTAGAATGGAAGTCAATTGAGTAGCTCCGCTAGAAGAGTCCTCCACGAAAACGGATTTTATTTAATTAACATTCCAAACAAACGCAAAACAGTCGATTGAAGAGCTGTAGAATAAATTGCCTTCCAACTTTTGTCACTCGGAAAAGTGGGTTCAAATCAGCCGACACAGCCATGTGAAACAGGTTCACTTCATTTCCAAGCCAGATTTAACCAGTCTGACCGCTGCTGGCCCACGTGGCTGTTATTATACTAGAGCGAGGATGCGTGTTTATGACTATTGTAATTTTAATTGAATCCGTCGCTATCCACCAGGTGAAAAGAACCGATTACCTTAAAATTGAATACGAGTGCCGTACGCCTGCATCTATTGAGTTTGGGATTAGCTCGATTGCAGCAGGATTGATGCAGTAATTGATCGTAAACCTGGCCGACACTTGTGTGGGGGAATTCTATGGACTTAGCGAATTTAGATTGCTTTGTGATTTTTCTGTGAGCTAGCGTGAACCAGCAGTGGATGATGAATAATGTTTGTATTTCTTTCGATTTTAAAATTATTTTTAACTTTCTAACCTTTTCTAACTAATTTATTACATTTTAGACAATGGAATTAACCAGCCAGTCTCTCGAAGGGAGGGTTAGGCTTTTTTGTTTTCATGTACAATCCGCTCACCGCCAGTCGTGAATCGACATAGCAACGTCAACCGTATGTCAGGCATCTAAAATTAATCTAATTAATTGCACAATCAAAACACTCAGCAACCGCAACAACGGCTCCTGCAATACTTTCAGCTACACAATGCACCGTCGGCTTCGTTTCACTGATCAGTTTCCCAAACGCCTTGCTGATGATGGTGAGCGGTCCTCGAGGCGCCAGGATCCACACGATGGTACGAGCAAAGCGATGAGCTTGTTTTCCCCGGAGCTATAATCGTTCCAATGTTAGTGGCAGCCACATTGTACGTTCGTTGCTTAATCCAGAGTGGCACTTGGGGTTGTCTTAAGGACGGCAGTCAGCGAAATAGAGGACGCAGTTACTGTTACAAGCTGTTGAAACCCCAAGCTGACAACCGAACTTTGCTGCCCTTGATCAAAAACATCCCATCAAGAAGACTGGCGTTGCAACGCTGCCGAAAGCCAAAACATCCGTAAATAAAGCTGTGCTGCCTCCTAAGGGCAGCTTGAACTGACACTGCTAGTATGTTTCTATTGGTATAATGAACGCATGATAACTTGAGTGCAACACAAATGATAACACCACCACGCACGGTGCGCTGCTATTAGTGACGCGTATGCTTTCTGCTTGCTCGAGAAAGAACTCCCAGTCTTCTCGATGGGATGTTTTCGTCTTGATGCTTAATTAAACAAGGCCAATAGTGGAGTGTTCCTGGTCTCATCTTTGACTTGACACCAAAGGCTCCCACTATTGTCTACAAGTACACAGCACCGTACAACGTGGAACATGGTCTCCATTCGGACCTAAATTTGTGCAGGATCGGAGCCTTCAGATGGGTTTACTAATCTTCCCCCAGTTTCGTTCGTATCTGTGCACATCATCGACTAGCCAGGGCTTAGTTCATAGTTCATTAGTTAGTTCATAGAGTTATCGGCAATTATGAAACATGTATCATTTCTAACTCTACGAAATTCCACCGTCAACAGGAGGAAGCAGGACCGCCCGTTAGTGTGCAAAATAGAGCCCTTAGAGGATGCACCACACGCATTGCATGATAGGTATGGTATGATAAAAATACAGCATCAGCCTAGCGTAGTTGTAGTACATCAACAGTTATGCACTTGCTGCAGGGAAATTACATTCTCGGATGTTATAAATTATAAACGAAACGACCCACGAATAATGCATATTTTAGAAGCCAACTACCGAGCAGACATGCAACTACCGAATGTATATCTAAATATATATGCTAGCTAAAGCAACGATTTGCGATGCAAACGTGTTTATGGTGATACGATACAATCTTGGGAAAACGAGTGCACTGAGATTTTCCGTTGAGCATCTCTCAGTCTCACCTGGGCGGTCCGCTGCTGGGGTGATGCTGGCCTGTGATCTGACCGGTGAGAAACTGAGCCAATTGTTCGAGCTGAATTCAGGCGGACCGAGCTGTCTGACTGCATATACTGAGCAGTAAGAAAATCAGAATAATGATTGAATCTCGAACGAAGTCTGACTTGGAGCAGGTGTAAAGTGTTGAATTCATTGAATTCATTATATTGCTTAGGTTGATCGTGCTCTGTCGACAAATTCAAGTGTCTGTTTTAATATACCTATACTTTAATATTTGCAAATGAATTTGTTTGTATAAATTAGATTTGCAGAATAGAATCCCGAATGACTAACATTTAAAAAGCGGCTAGTATAGGGGAAAGTAGTCAACAGGGAGAACAACAGTGGATCAACAAGGGTGGCTTGGTCATTAAGCAGTCAATATTCTTGAAATATTCCTGGATAGTAAAGCTTGTAAACGTAATACAGTCACGTGATGTAGTTTGAGAAAAAATTGTTAAATTTTCACAATATTTTTCAACAAAAATCTTTTCGAAATCTAATGGCAATTATTTGCAAGTGATTTTAAATTACAAGATCAGAATCAACAAGGTGAATTAGCCAACGTGATTTTTAGTTTTTACATATACTGCAGTAGGGAAAAAGAATTTAGTACATCACATCACATAACCATTCAAAGTTAAATTACTTTAACATGGTTTTTTCAGGACCCTCCACAACCTTCCTTCCTACTGAATTTTGCATTTCCTGCGAGGGAAAATTATAGGAGTGGCACTTGCTTGAGGTATGAATTAAGTCTTTTGTATCGAATGATTGTGGTTTTGGACGTTCAGTCATTAAATTATAGTAGACGCTAGATTTGACTTTTTACGCCAACGTTTCGATCGCGGATTTTGATCTTCATCAGGGCTTCTATAACGTGTATTTTTATTAGCTGTTGTAGTCTGAGTTATAATTTGTTTCTTATTTACAAAGCGTTGATCGTCTTTGTCTAAATTCTTTTAGCCTACAGTGTTGTCTGGTTTTGAATTTGGGAACAATTTGTTTTGCTACATAGTGTTTTCGTTAATCAGAATTTAGTTACGATTTCTAATTCGGTATATAGTATTGTTTTGACTTACTAGTATCCATGAATTGTTTACGTTGTTATATTTATTAGTATTTTATCCTGGCGTGAATTTTTCTTTCTGTTTTGGGCACGATACTTTTACAATTGAGTTGACTTCGATTAAAAATATTCGAATATTTCTCGCGTAACTTTTCAAAAGGACCTAAGTAACAATGAGAGATTCTCTTTGCCTCTTCTCTTTCACCTCCCACGGCAATGCAAATGCACTTTAAAACACCAGCTTTGCATGAATCGGTTGCTACGGTCACTATCTAGCTAAACGTGACGAAAATTTTTGTTGGAATGCATTTATGTCACCGTAATAATCAGAAGAGAGGGACGCCGAAGAGAGTCTCTCAATGTTACTTAGGTCCTTTTGTAAAAGTTGCGCGAGATTTCTTTGATTCATTCGATTAATCGAACGATTATGAACGATTAATGAGCTTTATTCGGGGATTATTTGTACTCATTGAACTATTCGATTAATTCAACTACTCGTGCTGGCAGTATTCGATTAAAAATTATTCGAATATTCCTTGTGTTATTCGATTAGTTCAATTAATCAAACGATTAAACGCTTAGGCCTTTCTGACGTAGCCTAACCTTAAAGAGATTATTCAGGAAATGGAGAATTATTTTCAATCATCAGAAGCTATTTTGGTTTATATTCAAGGTTCTTTATTTGACAAAAAAAATCGAATTGATATAAAAAAGGTAAATGTTGAAATTGCGCCTCCCAGTTGGCATCGTGGTACATTGTATATTCAAATCTCGGCTGGGAGAGACTATTAGAGTCAATAGCATTGAGTCCCTTCCAGGCGCGGCAGAAGTCGAGACAAGTTGACAGCTTATCTTGCATGCTTTTCAACATCGCCTTTAAGACGATGATCCGGCGAGCTAAGCCGAAACGAGAGACTCAATTTTCAGTGGAGGTAGCAACCTTCTTAGCTATGGAGATGACTCTGATATTGTAGGCCGAAACTTCGCAACAGCAGAGGCCGACTGTGCTAGACTACAAGGAAGGGCTAGTAGGATTAGGCTAAAAGTAAATGCGTCGCAGACCAAATACATGATTGGTAGAGGCTCAAAGACATGAACGTGCACTTTTCGTGGACGGTAATCGTTGACGGTGACGAACCAGAAGCGGAAGATGAGGTTGTGCATTTGGAATCGCTGGTGGCCGCGGATGACACAAATTGCAGCGCATTCAAGCAGAAAATCGAGTCTAGTTTGCCCTTCGCAAAACGCTTCCATCCGCTAACAAAAAATAGCCGTACGATGCGGACAAAGTACACAGCCCTTATTAGACCGGTAATTTTTATGGATTGGACGATGCTCACGGAGGACATGCCAGCCTTCCGGACGATATTTGGCGGAGCAATAGCTGGAAGCGGAGAGCGACGGAGGTACACTAGAATCTCTTTTTACGTCCATTCATTCTAGGTTATTTCTTTTTGCTTCAATATTTTTACGTCTAAAATTTGAATAAACGTCCACTTTTTTACGACCGATTGTTTTTACGTCCCATAATAGTGGACCTAAAACTAAACTTGAGTATATATGAATCACGCGCAGCAGACACTGCTACCATCGGACATCTGGTGAAAGTCGGTAAGTTACGGTGAACCGAACAGTCATAAGGAAAACGGTTCTATTTAACAACCCCACGGGCACCCAGACCCAACGTGCGAGATGGCTCAACTTGGGTCTTGCGCCTTCTGAAACGCCTGGAAAATAGACGACGAGTAACCCAAGATTGAGTTGAATGCAGCCGACTAGTTGAAACAGGATGAGCCACCCTAGGTCTATGCAACTGACGATGACATCGAGGATCGTACAACTAGTTTCGTAAATTTTCCTGTGCTCTAAGCAGTTGGTAGCAGAAATTGTAACCTTCAAAGTGTAGAAAAAATTTTCTTCTGGGGGGGGGGGGGGGGGGGATACAAAATGTGCTTCAAACTTTTAACAGTTACCACCCAAAACTACAGTTCACTGTAGAGGTAGAAATAGATAGGAGAAGATCCTGGACATGTTGATCATTCGAAATAAGGATCAGGCATTTGGTACGGAATAGTACAAAAAACCCGATTTAATCCACCTAGTGGTGAAAGGATCCTTTGTTATACGGTCTTACTTGCTATTGGAGATAGAAATTGACACGTTTTCGGAACATAATTTATCTATTGGTTAACGTTGCGTAGTGCGTTGGTTTACATAAAATTTTTGGAAATTGAATAAGTTCACAAAATTTGAACAAAATAGGAACACTTTTAAATTTTGATATTTCATGGAATTGCTGAGTAAGGATAAGTAAGTTGTTATTATTCTGAGTAAGTGCAAATAAAAGTAAGTTGTAAGAGGAAATCTTATCCTTTAACATATAAATTCCCTAGTAAAGGTCTAGTTTATAGGTTCTATTTTCTATAATACCATTCTATTTAATTCACATCAATAGAGTTTTCTTGAATAATTTTCAACAATTTTTATTAACCTTCGGTTACTCACGCTGTTGTATTTTGTACAACACGTGTAGGTTTTCCAACGTCATATTGTTATAAAGTTACAAATCGTTGTTTAACTAACGTATATTCTTCAATAAACGTATTATGAGCAAAATGTCATAATTATTCAATGCATTAATAATTTAATTTTTTAGGAAAATAGATCACCAGAATTTAGCCCTAACTGGAATTTTGTCTAGTTTCTTCACATGGAAAAATGGCGTCTGTATGCAGCAAAACTATCAGCAAATGTAAAATGTTTAAAATGTATCCGTCTGCTAGTAGTCGAGTAATTCGGAGTCAAAATTAGGGAATTTTTTATAATCAAATTTCCACAGTTCCTAAACAAGCAAACATAGAGGTACACTCAATCTTTTTTTACACGGGGGATACGTGCCGTGTAAAAAAAAACCGTTTAAAAAAAACCGCGTTAATTCAAAAATTGTTGTAAAAAAAAACCGTGTTAAATCGAAAATTGTTGTAAAAAAAACCGTGTTAATTCAAAAATTGTTGTAAAAAAAACCGTGTTAATTCCAAAATCGTCGTAAAAATGTAAAATCTTGTATCAGTACCATGAAGCATAAAATGTACGAATTCCTTTCGTTGTTTTCTACCACGAAACAGTTTCGTACAGTCTTAAATGAATTTACGTGTAATTAGATTCGAAGTTTTGTGTTCGTACTCGATCTAGAGGGAGAGAGACTCCTTTTCGAGGTCGGCTTTCTGACACCGATTAGGGACACACGGCAGCTTAGAAAGAACTTTCAATTTAGATGATGATTTTTATTTAACCTAACTTACAATGTGTGAGTATATCGGGGCCGGCCGGCTGCTGCTACTGGATCTGTGGAGGGGAAATCACTCGATCTACGAGCGGCTGCTACTGGAGCTGGCTGATGCTTTCGGGGAAGGCTGCTGCTTGCGGGGAACGCTGGCTGCCTTCGGCGTTGGCTGCTTCGTTCGGCTTGAGCTACTGCTGGCGGGGGAGCGACTGGTACTAATCGAGCAGATATGCTATAGCTCATGTGCGCGTCGAGCTTTTCGGGTAGTAGGTTGCTTTTACTTTCCGTAATCGACGAAAGGGTCCTGGTGGGACGCTTAACCGCGTGATTAAAATTGATAGTTTTTTGTTGATTGAACACTATTTTTTATTATTAATAATGTGAGTGTGTTTTAGGGGGTTCGTAATATCCATTCCCTCTGACCTAAGTGGTTCTGCGCTATTCTATTCTGGGAATGTACGTATTAGACGTAGCATGTCTTGGTACTTCATATACTGGCTTTTTTTAGAAAATTTCCGAACGATATACAAACATTATAATTTAAAAACCATCGAAAAAATACTGTGTAAATTCAGAAAACATAAATATCGCGCTGAAAAACCGTGTTAATTCAAAAAATCGTTTAAAAAAAACCGTGTTAATTCAAAAAACCGTTTAAAAAAAAACCGCGTTAATTCAAAAAATATCATAAAAAAAACCGTGTTAATTCAAAAATCGTAAAAAAAAACCGTGTAAAAAGAGACTTGAGTGTATACTATTTTCGGCAAAGTTGTGTATTTTTACTATTTGTACAATTTTGTAGTACACGAAAAAGTCATACAACAATTACAAAAAGAGCAAAAATAGAAAAACTGATTTTAGAAATTCATATACAATAAATAAGATTTTTCTATCTTCGCTGCAGAGATAGAAGGTTATTGTTTTTAGCAAAATTTCTTGTAATAATATGCTCTATAACTTTGCAGAACACATCAATGTGTTATATTGACACTGAAGAAAAATATTTTTTTTGTTTCACTTTTAGGGGCATTAAACAAAATTTTAATCCCTCCAGACGATAGAGCTTTCAATTTCTAGAAATTCTTCCAAAGGTTTGATAAACCTAAAACCAAGTTTTCTCAATCAAAACTCTAGTGCGCACGTTTTCTTTGGTTTGGGGCTACTGTGCGCGCGAGTAACTGTGTTAGAAAAGTTGGCGCGAATGTTCGAGGGTTAATATCTTTTGATCGGTAAAACCAACTCTTATGAAATTTTGCGTATATATTCGTAGTGTCAAAACCTCTCGTTTGATATTGAAATAATTGAAATTAGAAAAAATTATCTTAGTTAAAACCGTTATAAATTATTGTTAATTTTGGTGGGGTGTATACGGTTGCTCATAACTTTCAAATTAAACGTCCAATCAAAAAATCATTCAATAGTGATCTATTAGAATATATTACCTTTCAAATAAGACTAATAGCGCATTAATCGGTTTGGCCATCTTTGAGAAATAGGCGATAATTATTACCTTGTCAAAACAGGTTTTTTAAGCATAACTTTTAAACTACTTGTTGGTTTTTATAAAAATTCTTGAATGAAATTCTTGAAAATTCTCTCGGTTCTGCCATCTCTGAGAAACAGGCGATAGAAAAATCATTACAAACATAAACACAATTCGCCTCGGATCAATTACGTGTTTATTTTTCGACCAATTTTTAAACCTTTGTTATAGTATAACAAAGGTAAAACCCATAACTTCAGGACGGTTTATAAATTATCACTCAATGCATCCAATGTACCAAAAATAAACATAGCGTGTAATTTAGTAACCATAGTAAATATATTAACAACAACAAAGACTCAAACAGACAAAAACAAAATAATAACAGAGGAGTTGGATATGAAATGGAGAGGGTTACCTGGAAGGAGCGTCCAACATAGCTCTGGCTCTCTCAAGCTCCCACCTGGCGCCTCTACGCAGATCTAAGTCAAATGATGACGGTCGATGGCCTTACCCGGAAATGCTTCATGTGCTTACTGAAGCAACTAAGCTAGGAGGTGCGAACTAGAGCGCCTGTTCTCCAGGTGAAAGGCGGCTCATACAGCGTCTGTCTCGTAACGAGCGGCTGAATATGAAATGCTGTATCCCGCAAGCTATACCTAGCTATGGCAGACTCATCGGCGGGACGTAGGTATCGCGACCCCGGTGAGGTAGTATACCGAAAACTCAATTACCACGAACAACGAACAAAGAAATTCAGGACGGAACAATCGGTATAGGACACGGCAAGGGACAAGGAAACGATTAAGGGATAACGATTGAAAACTTGGTACCTGGAATGTCCGAACTCTCCATGAACCGGCACGGGATGGCTTGCTTGCTCGAGAGCTGCATCAACTCGGAGTGGAGATCGCTGCTATTCAGGTGGCCAAATTCCGGAGAAAGGGAGTTCCGTGCAGTAGACCCTATTGCAGGCACTTCTTTCAAGTACCACATCTACTACAGTGGCGGTAAGAAAGCAGAACATGGAGTCGGTTTCGTAGTGTTGGGAAAACAAAAGCAACGAGTTATCCGGTGGAGGCCCGTAGATGACCGTATATGCGTGTTGAGGATTAAGGGCAAATTCTTCAACTATAGCGTAATCAACTTATACGCACGAGTTTTACGACATGCTTGAGAGGACCTATGGAGAGTGCCCAAAACACGACGTGAAAATCATCATCGGAGATGCAAACGCGCAGATCGGGAGGGAGGAATTCTTCCGTCCAGTTATTGGAAGACACTGCATCTATCGACCAATGATAACGGTCCGAGGCTCATAAATTTTGCCGCGGCCAGAGGGATGGCCATCTGTAGCACCTACTTTCCACGTTTGAATATTCGGAAACACACCTGGAGGCATCCAAATGGAGACTCTAGCTCTCAGATCGACCATGTCTTGATTGACGGTCGACAATTTTCGGACGTTATCGATGTACGGTCTTTTCGTGGACCAAATATCGACTCTGACCACTATCTCGTAGTGAGTAAGATTCGCGCAAGGCTGTCGAACTCGGCGAAAGCTCGCACTGAGAGGACGCTGCGTTTCAACATCCAGCGGTTAACGCCAGACGGCGTAGCAGTGGAGAACGCCAGGAAGCTTGACCAGCGAATCACAGAACAGCAGGTAGCAGAAGAAGATATAAATGGGCTGTGGAGGAACATCCATGGTGCCATCCAAACAGCAGCGAGAGAGGTGGTAGGCACGACGCGTGGAACACAGCGAGGAACAGCTGGTTTGATGCCGAATGCCAGAGAGTGACAGACGAAAAGAACCAGGCCAGGAGTCTCATGCTCACTGCGGCAACGCGTCAAAACAGAGAGAGATACAGAGAGACTAGAGCTGCGGAAAAAAGAATCCATCGTCTAAAGAAACGCGAGTACGAGGAGCACGTGCTCGTCTGCGCAGAGGAGCGATACGCCAGCACACGGAGTTTCTATAAAACGGTGAGATGCAGGAATTTTCCCATGCATGTGATGTGCAATGATAGTGCTGGCAACCTGCTTACCGACAAAACGGCGGTAGCAGCCAGGTGGAAGGAGCACTTTCAGACACTATTGAATGGAGAGGTAAATGCGGAGATCAGCAGGGACAGGATAGAAATTGTAAGCGATGGTCAAGCTGTGGAGCCACCAACACAGGAGGAGGTTAAGAAGGCAATCAGTGAGCTGAAAAACGGGAAGGACGGTATCCCGGCTGAACTTCTAAAAGCGGGGAGCGAGCGGCTGCACGAAGCAATCCACCGGATCATTGTCAGCATCTGGGAGGAAGAACAAATGCCGGAGGAGTGGTTGGATGGCCTCATTTGCCCAATTTTCAAAAAGGGGCATCTACTGGAGTGTAAAAACTATCGAGGAATTACATTGCTCAATTCTGCCTACAAGGTGCTTTCCCGTATCCTGTTCTGCAGACTGAGACCGTTAGCGGAGTCCTTCGTCGGCGAGTACCAAGCAGGTTTTCGTGAGGGTCGCTTCACGACGGATCAGATGTTTACCTTGCGCCAGTTGCTAGACAAGTTCCGGGAGTATAACTTGCAGGCACACCATCTGTTTGTGGACTTAAAAGCGGCGTACGATTCAGTTAAACGAAATGAGCTGTGGCAGATAATGCTAGAACATGGTTTTCCGACGAAACTAGTTACGCTGATTCGTGCGACGCTGGACGGGTCCAAATCATGCGTTAGAATATCGGGTGAGACCTCAACTGCTTTCGTGACGTTGGATGGACTGAAGCAAGGGGATGCACTCTCTAACCTGCTATTCAACATTGCCTTGGAAGATGCATTACGAAGAACAAACGTGGAAAGGAATGGAACTATCATCACGAAATCTTACATGCTTCTTGATTTTGCGGATGACGTCGATATCATCGGAATCAACCGTAGAGCAGTGGAAGAGGCCTTCAGGCCCTTTAAAAGGGAAGCTGCGAGATTCGGACTTACCATTAATACCGCCAAAACGAAGTACATGGTTGCTGGTAAAGAACGTGGGAGCTCAAGTGGTGTTGGTGCCGAGGTGGAGTTAGATGGGGAACGATATGAAGTAGTGGAGGAATTTATATACCTTGGTACACTCGTGACATGTGACAACGATGTAAGCCGCGAAGTGAAACGACGAGTTGCAGCCGCGAATCGGGCTTTCTACGGATTACGTAGCTGAAGTCCCGTAGTTTGCAAATTCGCGCAAAACTGGCGCTCTTCAGAACACTAATCCTCCCGGTGGCCCTTTACGGACACGAATCATGGACGCTAAAGGAAGCTGATCGGCGAGTGCTTGAGGTTTTTGAGCGTAAAATTCTGCGATCTATACTTGGTGGCAAAATGGAAAATGGAGTGTGGCGCAGACGCATGAATCACGAGCTGTACCAAGTATACAAATATGCTGATATAGTGAAGGTAGTGCAATGTGGCAGGCTGCGGTGGACAGAACACGTGGCCAGAATGCCCGACGAAAGAGTAGCCAAAACTATTTTCAGCAGAGAACCAGAAAGAGGCCGTAGACTCCGAGGCAGACCCCGCACCCGGTGGGTGTGTGCTGTCGAAGACGATGCACGTTCAGCTGGTGTTTGTGGGGATTGGAGAACGGCAGCCCAGGACCGACGTACTGGAGGACCATAATTCGTTCAGCGCAGGATCGGTAACGGACCGTTGCCACTAAAGTAAAGTAAAGTAAGTAAGTAACAGAGGAGTTACGCAAAAACGACTACCTTGAACGGCTCATAAACAGATTAATCAATAGAAAACCAAAAGATAGAAACACAGACGCAAGGTTCCCAAGGTTAAGCGGAAAACCCCCTACCCCATCCTTTCCACTCTTTTCCCTCCATTCCCATAAAATCCTTCTTCATTACTTTCCCTTACCGTCTCTTCAGCAATTGTAGAACCATCGTTTCAAAAAATATTAATATATGCCTGACCGCATGTTAAGGGGACATGAACCTCCAAAAATTAAAAAAAAATCATTATTTTAATTTCAGATCTTTTTTTTTGAGTGTTTAACCCAAAGGGTCATTCACCATTTTCAGATTTTGATTCTGCAGTTTTTTCCGCTTTTTTTGGTGGAAGATTTGACCATGGAAGATTTGAAGTTTCGTAAACAAAACACAGCTTGAGAAAAACGAAAAAGAAGAAGAAAAGATGCCTGAAAAAATAAAATTTTCTCTTCTTTTCCTTTTTTTCTGGCTGTGTTTCGTTTACAAACCTCAAAAGTTATAAAAGCCTTTGCCAAGCTACTACCAACAAAACAAAACAAAGCTTGTTCCAATATGTTGTGTAGTTTCTGTGAAAAAGGTACATAAAGTTTGAATATCGTGGTTTTCCAGGAGCGGCGTTTTATTTCGCCGAAGTTGTTCCACGCCGCACTGCTTGCTTGCACTGCTTATGTGTATAATCGTTTTTCGGCCACTTCCCGTGGTCGGATCATTACAAATTTAGTGTCAAATTAAGTGGACTGGTACGTCCACTGCAGAATCAAAATCTGAAATAAAAAACCCGATTTAATCCACCTAGTGGTGAAAGGAACCTTTGTTATACGGTCTTACTTGGTATTTGAGATAGAAATCGACACGTTTTCGGAATACAATTCATCTATTGGTTAACGTTGCGTAATGCGTTGGTTTACATAAAATTTTTGAAAATTGAATAAGTTTACAAATTTTGAACAAAATAGGAACACTTTTAAATTTTGATAGATCCTTTTTTCATGTAATTGCTGAGTAAGGATAAGTAAGTTGTTATTAATTTGAGTAAGTGCAAATAAAAGTAAGTTGTAAGAGGAAATCTTATTCTTTAACATATACATTGCCTAGTAAAGGTCTAGTTTATAGGTTTTTGAACTATGCATAATTTCCTGTAATGCCATTCTATTTGATTCACATCAATAGAGTTTTCTTGAATAATTTTAATCAATTTTTATTAACCTTCGGTTACTCACGCTGTTGTATTTTGTACAACACGTGTAGGTTTTTCAACGCCATATTGTTATAAAGTTACAAATCGTTGTTTAACTAACGAATATTCTTCAATAAACTTATTCTGAGCAAAATGTCATAATTATTCTTTTTTTTTTTCCTGTATGGACTCATCACTGCGACCATTATGGTTAGATCTATTGTGATATCGCCCGGGTGTTTGTTGTATAACCCGCACTGCATTTATTTTGGCTATAGTCGCTATTGAGTGAGCGATATGCTTATTGAATTTTTTTTTTTTTTATGCGTGCTTGTGTGTAATTGGGTACCCTTCTTTCAATACTTTACTCTACTTTACCCACCTCGTTCCACATGACAGCGCACAGTCCCCAATTATAGTCATCCCTGGCGTAGCAAACCAGTGCATTTTTACTATAAGGGTCTCATTTTTGCACTGTCAATAGGTCATATCGGGATAATATAGAACTCAGCATGAAGGAAGGGCGATGAGGGGCCTGAGAATAAACCCATGCTAAAGTCACTTTGACATCGAATGGCCTGATTCTACTAAGATTCGAACCCATGACCATTCGCTTGTCAAAGCAGACTCGGTAACCTTGCGGCTACAGAGCCCCTCGTCATAATTATTCAATGCATTAATAATTTAAATTGTTGGAAAAATAGATCAGCATAAACCGCCATCACAGAAACGAAACAATCAGCATGCGAGGTGTACCGCAATTGACCCCAAGTGGAATTTTCTCTCGTTTCTTCATATGGAAAAATGGTGTCTGTATGCAGCAAAACTAGCCAATGTAAAATGTTTAAAATGTATCCGTCTGCTGGTAGTCGAGTAATTCGTAGTCAAAATTAAGGTATTTTTTATAATCAAAGTTCTACAGTTCCTAAACAAGCAAACATAGAGGTATACTATATTCAGCAAAGTTGTGTATTTTTATCATTTGTACAATTTTGTAATACAAGAAAAAGTCATACAACAATTACAAAAAGAGTAAAAATATAAAAACTGAGTTTACAAATTCATATACAATAAATAAGATTTTTCTATCTTAGCTGTAGAGATGGAAGGTTACTGTCTCTAGCAAAATTTCTTGTAATAATATGCTCTATAACTTTGCAGAGCACATCAATGTGTTATATTGACACTGAAGACAAATAATTTTTACCTTTGTTATACTACAGGGATACCTCGATATAAGACAACCTCGTTATAAAACAACCTCGATATAAGACAATTCGATATAAGACAATTTTTACCTCGATATAAGACAAATCCCTTTGACATTGTTGGTAACGACACCAGAGCACATTTTCCATTCCAAAAGTGTCGCCATAAATTTGTTCATTATTTCGAAATAATGCTAAAAATTGTAAACAACTAATAACTCAAACAATATTAAATAGTTCAAAAATCATAAACACACAACACAGAGCAAAATTGGTGACTGCTAATGCCAAATTTTTGTGAAAAAATCATGTTTCGATATAAGACAATTTCGATATAAGACAACTTTTTGAAATTATAAATTGTCTTATATCGAGGTATCCCTGTATAACAAAGGTTTAGGAATTGGTCGAAAAACACGAAATTGATCCGAGGCCCGGAGGGCCGAGCCACATATACCAATCGACAGGGTTCGACGAACTGAGCAATGTCTGTGTGTGTGTGTGTGTGTGTGTGTGTATGTGTGTATGTATGTGCGGGGCGCAACTTTTCTATCGCCTGTTTCTCGGAGATGGCTGAACCGATTTGTTCGCTATTACTTTTGTTTGAAAGGTATTATTGCCTAGTATATCACTATTGAATTGTTTCGAGGTCCGACATTTCGTTTAAAAGTTATAAGTAAAAAAGTAAAAATTACGTGACACAATTTTCTCCGGACCCAAATGACCGATTTCAACGATCTTGGTATCGAATGAAAGCTCTTGTTAACACTAAATTTTTCGGATAAATTTTATTGAAAACAAACAATCAGTTTAAAAGTTATGCTTAAAAAACCTGTTTTGACAAGGTAATAATTATCGCCTGTTTCTTAGAAATGACTAAACCGATTTAGACGCCATTAGTCTCATTTGACAGGTAACATAACCTAATAGATCACTATTGATTTGTTTTTTGATTTGACGTTTAATTTGAAAGTTATGATTAATTGAATACAACACATTAAAATTTACAATAAGTTATAACGATTTCATCAAGCATGATTTATCTAGTTTGAATTATTTTGGCTTCAAATTAGAGATTTTAACGCTACAAATATATCTGCAAAATTTCAGAAGAATCGGTTTTGCCGATCAAAAGATATTAACCCTCAAACACTCGCACCAACTTTTGTAATTCGGTTACTCGCGCGCACAATGGCCCAAAGCCAAAAAGACATGCGCATTAGAATTTTGACTGGGAAAACTTGGTTTTAGGTTTATGGAACCTTTGGAAGAATTTCTTGAAATTGAAAGTTCTATCGTCTGGTGCAATTTAAATTTTGATTAATCCCCCTAAAAGTGAAATAAACAAAATATTTTTCTTCAGTTTCAATATAACACATTGATGTGTTCTGCAAAGTTTTAGAACATATTATTACAAGAAATTTTGTTGAATACAGTAACCTTCTATCTATTAAGCGAAGAGAGAAAAATCTTTTTCATTGTATATGAATTTGTAAGATCAGTTTTTTCTATTTTAGCTCTTTTTGTAATTGTTGTATTCCTTTTTCATGTATTACAAAATTATATAAATAGTAAAAATACACAACTTTGATGAATATAGTATACCTTATGTTTGTTTGTTTAGGTACTGTAGAACTTTGATTAAAAAAAATGCCTTAATTTTGACCCCGAATGACTCGACTACCAACAGATACATTTTAACCGTTATGTGTTCGACAGGGTACCCGGGTACCTTTTCAGATTTCAAAGTAAGAAATTTTAAAGTTTTCTTCGACCCAGGATACTGAAACTCCGTGACATCTCAGAACTCGCTAAATTACAACTTTTTATAAAATAAGTTTTCATGTAGCATTTAAGGGGGAGGAAAGGGAGGGCTTCGAAATTTTTTACCCTTTAAGTGCTCGACAAGGGTACCCGGGTACCCACAAATTGAAATGCTTGTAACTTTGGCAATATTTGACCGATTTGGACCAACTTACCACCTAAAGATTCAGAAACTTATCCACTTTCAGTGGGGTTACAACAGAACCGAAGTGGTTTATCTGGTTTCCGGAAATCCGGTATTCCGAGGATGTGTTCCGGAATTAAAGCTAAAAATTGCTGAAAAGGATTTTTCTATCTTCGCTAAAGAGATAGAAGGTTACTGTCCACTGAAAAAATTCTTGTAATAATATGCTCTAAAACCTTGCAGAACTCGTAAATGTGTTATATTGAAACTGAAGAAAAATAAAATTTTTATTTCACTTTTAGGGGGATTAATAAAAATTTGAATTCCACCAAACGATAGAACTTTTAATTTCAAGAAACTCTTCCAAAGCCTTCATCAACCTAAAATCAAGTTTTTTACTCAAAAATGTAATACGCACGTTTATTTGGTTTTGAACCACTGTGAAGCCCCACGGGAATATGTTCCGGAATGGCCATGCCGGGGCAAAATCATCAGATAGAGTTAAAACAATGAAAAACGACCTTCCGGAGTAATTTCATGAATTTAGATACCCATATTGCCAGTGTTGCAATCCAAACAGTTCTGTGGCCACAGGAGGTCCCATGGGAACTTGTTCCAGAATGGCCATTCCGAGGATAAATCATTATACTGTTTTAAAACTATGAAAAATGATCTTTCGGAGTCATTTGAAGAATTTTGGATACCCATATTACTATGATTACATTAAAAATCTTAAAAAGCGCCTTAATTCCGGAACACACTCTCGGAATACCGGATTTCCGAGAACCAGATGAACCACTTCCGGTCCTGTTGCAACACCACTGAAAGTGGATAAGTTCCTAAATCTTTAGGTGGTAAGATGGTCCAAATCGGTCAAATATTGCCAAAGTTACAAGCGTTTCAATTTGTGGGTACCCGGGTACCCTTGTCGAGCACTTAAAGGTGTTGTTTTTGTCGAACACATAACGGTTAAACATTTTATATTTGCTGATTGTGTTGCTGCATACAGACACCATTTTTACAAATGAAGAAACGAGAGAAACTTCAAGGGCCAATCGCGGTACAACTCACATGCTGATTGCTTCGTTTCTGTGATGTCAGTTTATGCTGATTTATTTGCCCAACAATTTAAAGTATTAATGCATTGAATAATTATGACATTTTGCTCATAACAAGGTAATTGAAGAACATACGTTAGTTAAACAGAGATTTGTAACTTTATAACAATATGGCATTCAAAAACCTACACGTGTTGTACAAAATGCAACAGCGTGAGTAATCGAAGGTTAATAGAAATTGATGAAATTTATTCAAGAAAACTTTATTGATGTCAATCAAAAATAATGGCGTTACAGAAATTTATGCGTAGTTCAAAAACCTATAAACTAGACTTTTACTACGCAATGTATATGTTAAAGAATAATATTTCCTCTTATAACTTGCTTTTACTTGCACTTACTCAAATTAGTAACAACCAGCTTACCCTTACTCAGTAATTTCAAGAAAAAAGGATCTATCAAAATTTATAGGTGCTGCTATTTTGTTCAAATTTTGTAAACTTATTTAATTTCCAAAAATTTAATTAAAACCACGCCACGTTAACCAATAGATGAATTATGTTCCGAAGACGTGTCGATTTCTATCTCAAATAGCAAGTAAGACCGTATAAACAAAGGTTCCTTTCACCACTAGGTGGATTAAATCGGGTTTTTTTATTTCACTTTTAGGGGGATTAGTCAAAATTTAGATTCCACCAGACGATAGAGCTTTTAATTTCAAGAAACTATTCTAAAGGTTCGATAAACCTAAAACCAAGTTTTCCCAGTCAAACCTCTAGTGCGCACGTTTTCTTTGGTTTGGGGTTATAGTGCGCGCGAGTAACTGTGTTGCAAAAGTTGGCGCGAGTGTTCGAGGGTTAATATCTTTTGACCGGTACAACCAATTCTTATGAAATTTTGCATATATATTCGTAGTGTCAAAACCTCTCGTTTGATATTAAAATAATTGAAATTAGGTAAATTATCTTGGTTAAAATCATTATAAATTATTGTTAATTTTGGTGTGGTCTATACGGTTGCTCATAACTTTCAAATTAAACGTCCAATCAAAAAACCATTCAATAGTGATCTATTAGCATATATTATCTTTCAAATGAGACTAATAGCGCATAAATCGGTTTGGCCATCTCTAAGAAACAGGCGATAATTATTACCTTGTCAAAACAGGTTTTTTAAGCATAACTTTTAAACTACATGTTTGTTTTCAATTAAAAATTTCTGAATAATTTAGCTTTAATAAGGGCTTTCATTTGATACTAAGATCGTTGAAATCGGTCATGTAGTTCTAGAGAAACCCGTGTCACGTATTTTTCACATTTTTGTTTATAACTTTTAAACGAAACGTCGTGTCACGAAGCAACTCAATAGTGATCTACTAGACAATAATACCTTTCAAACAAAAGTAATAGCGAACGATTCGGTTCAGTCATCTCTGAGAAACAGGCGATAGAAAAAATCATTACATACATACACACACACACACACACACACAGACATTGCTCAAATCGTCGAACCCTATCGATTGGTATATGTGACTTGGCCCTCCGGGCCTCGGATCAATTTCGTGTTTTTCGACCAATTTTTAAACCTTTGTTATAGTATAACAAAGGTAAAAATAATGATTTTTTCAAAATGATTTTTTCAAAATTTTTAGTCGTTCATGTCCCCTTAATAGTAATAAATATAACAACGTAAACATATGATTTACCAGTAAGTCAAATCAATATTATATACCCAATTAGAAATCGTAACTAAATTCTGATTAACGTAAACATTATGTAGCAAAACAAATTGTACCAAAATTCAAAACCAGAGTACAGTATTGTCTGGTTTTGAATTTTGGCTAAAAGAATTTAGACAAAGACGATCAACACTTTGTAAGTAAGAAACAAATTATAACTCAGCCTAAAATCAAGCGTCTACTATAATTCAATGACTGAACCGCCAAAACCACAATCATTCGATACATATATATCAGTCGAAAAACACCAGTTAACTAAGTCTTTTGTTCATGCGCAAATTATACCTAGGATAGTTTGTCAATTGTTGCCCACCACCCAGTTGTTGCCCACTTCTCTGTTTTTGAATAATATCTGAGAATATCTATATTATCGCAGCACTATAAGCAATCAATACACAAATATATGTCATTACCTTCAAATATGTGTAATTTAATTGTTTACACATATTTGAAGGTAATGACATATATTTGTGTATTGATTGCTTATAGTGCTGCGATAATATAGATATTCTCAGATATTACTCAAAAACAGAGAAGTGGGCAACAAACACCATTAAACACCATTATTAGCAAACAAATATTTGGAATAAATAAATTACCTCATAAAATCCAACTCTTAGTAGAGCCAAAATACTTCGAAAGCTTACAGTTTGGATTAAGAAATAACTCATCAAATTTAAGATTTTAGATCTCAATAAAAAGCATATTTTCCCCATATTACTTTCTATGCCTTTCAAAATACCCACATTCATAATGTTTGATTAAATAAATAACTAGGTAGGGGTTTTTCTATTTTCCGTCGTAATAAGTAAAGCCATTCTAATGTTCATCATTTTTTGGATGGATTTAATGAATACTCCAAAAGTTCTTGTGCTGATTTGATTAAAACACACTTACCTTCCGATCCGTGAACTTTGAAATCACTGAAAAGCGACTATTACGGCATGACAAATGTTATTCTACAAAATTTCTGCAGATCGGGAAAGTTTTCCTGGCTGTAGAAGAACAACAGTGCCTTACGTAAGTTATTTTCATTTATGAATGACGGAAATAACGATTAGTCGACATTGTCTTCCTCGTCGCACGAAAATCGTAGGAAATTTGGCTGGTAGGACTTCTTTTATGATAAAAAGCATTTAAATAGATCTCAGCTCACTTTGATTCATCGCATATGATAGACAACTAACTAAAATATTAGGGAATAACTAGTTTTTTTAATAATTTGTGTTGGATAGGACGGGAATAGGCAATTATGACGATGTAGCAACATACCCTATATTATTATGTTATAAGACTATTTGCTATTTACATAACAGGACATTTATAACGCATAATGACGACATCAACATAGACAAGACAAATAGGTTTTCGTCTATTGTAAGTACACTGAGAAAAATCTGTTTGTAAAATGTCCGTAAAATGTCGCTCAGATTAATGTGTGAATATTTATATTTTGTGTACCCCTTCCCATACAGACCTTTTGAAAATGACAAAATATATTGTCGAAACGTTAAGGGATTAGAAATATTTTGTTTTAATTTTCATATGACTGATCTAAATCCAAGTTGATGAAAGACCTGAAAGCGGCTTTCGACAATTTGACCATAAAGTATTACTCCGTACATTTTGGCAGATTCGTGTTGTGGTTGTGGCAAAGCAAAGCCATAGGTAAAAACGTCCTGTTGAGGACTTGACCCTTCTTTATCGACAGACTTCGCAGCCGGTTATTAGAGTACAGGATAATTACGGGGGCCAGTGTAACGATCCTACTGACTCTATGGCAGCACTTCCCAGCCGAGATTCGAACATACGACGACTGGCTTGTTAGGCCAGTATCGTATCCCGAAGCTAACTGGGCGGGCAAGTAAATACTATTCATTAAGACAAAATTATCAAATGAATTATAATGAATAAATAAATTAGATGAAAATGATGAAACGTTAGGATTTTGGGTGTTCATGGAAGTGCTGAAAACTGTGGGCTAGGTAGAGCAGACCCGCGAAAGCCACCCCTAACGAATCTGACCGGATATACTTTAGATACCATTGCCCAGCTTTATTTTATCCAATTGCTTGCAGTCCAGTAGCTTTAACGGTTGACCATTGAATCCCCTGAATCAGTCAACTCCAGAAGGTCGTTGGCACTTAGACTAGGATCACTGACTACACCGTCATTCTCCAGCACGCTACGCTGGCCGTAATGTATACGTGGTATTCCCGCAAAAATACCTTACCAACCGAAATCAGTAATTGCTTATTTGAGATTTGAGACCGAAACATCCAATTTGTTTCGCCGTATTTTCAGAATCTTAGTCAGCTGAGTATTGATTAGCCAGATCTCGAGATATTATTTGTAAAAGATTTGGAGACTTCATTTTGGGCTGGAAAATACACACCCACGGTGTTGTATATCAGGAATTAATAATTCTGCACCAAATTTTCAAAAGGGCCAATCTGCAAAATGTAAATAAACCGAGTGAGGGTTGTCTTTTGCTGGAGCATATGAAAGAAACCCTCACTCGGTTTGTTTGCATTTTGCAGATTGACCCTTTTGAAAATTTGGTGCCGAATTATAGGTTAGGAACACTTTAGATCTTTCCCGCAAAGCATAACAACGGCAAGCTGTAACTAGCAAACTGTTGCTCGTACTTAAAGAAATGGTAAAACTCATGCAATTCATTCTATGTTCATTCAAATTTCAATCAAACCGTGAGTTCCTTCCAGCGCAGGCGTATCACTAATCGACTCTATTGTAGAAAATCATTGCAATCCTTCCGATTGAAGAGCCGAGCTTTTACTAGTTATCATTCTGCTTTGCATCGAAAAGGACGTCAGTCTAATGATTCTGTACTATTTTCATTGTTTTTATTGTTTATACTTGCTTTTATTGTTTCCTGTTCCTTAACCGTCATCACTTCCGTTTTCTGCACGTTTTCATTGTTTTCATTGTTTTCTTGTTCTTCGCAATCCTTTTTGTCACTCTCTTTTCATCACACACACGTGGGCATTTTGGTTCGCGTCGTTGCACGGAATAACATGTTTCTCCGCTATTTTTAGCAGGCTGCATGTGCCGTTCGTCCGTCGATCACAGTGGTGACAAAAAGGTTCAGCGGAGAGAGCAGTCGAAGAAGCATCAAAGCCCCGTTGGTCGACCGACTGTACGTAATATCGGTTCGAGTGAGAACCACACACATCTCTAACGTTTAGGTGAGGAGTAGGTTCACAGAAGTGATATCCTTTATGTTCGGCTTGTTAAGCAGAATGGATGGCCCCCTTGTCCGGTACCTATATCGTTTCCCGCCGTAGCACCTAGGTGGCATGTGGGAATCTGAATGAAATGTTATGTTTTACCTGTTGTGTTGTTTGTTTCTGATTTTTTGTTGTTGTTGTTTCTCTTCGTTGCGCACCAGCAGAGGCTCGGTTGTGGGAAAAAATCAACACTGGAACTACGAAGCAGACTAGCTGCGAAGTGTTGTCGAATGAGAAATGGGTCATTGGGGGATAATTTGCTGATGGAAGTAAGCTGCTCAGTTTGGTGGTGTCCTACCGGACGGCAAAAAGCTCGCTGCGTAGCGACAACGACGACGCTGCGGCGTCCTAAATGAGAAATTGATGAGTCTAATGGAATTTCGTGATTGCCGTGTGACACGCCACCATGGTATTCATGATTGTTTCCGATGTAGTCGCTTTGATGCAGTCACCCGAAGCCGATACCGGATCGGTGAAATTGAGATTGAAATTGTGAGCAGCCGGATATAGCAAGCAGAATGCATGTAGAGCTTATTTTGGCAAATGGGAAAGAGTTGTGCTTCGTTTTTTGTTCGAAACCTTTTTTGTTTAGAACATTCTTTTCTGAAAAGTTCAATTCTGTCGAATGAAATAAAAACATAACAAATGAACAATAAATCTATTTTTTACTTGTCACTTTGCTACGCCTCTGACGGTAGCTCAGAAAGGCACCGAAAACAGTGATTAATTCCAGTTGTGCTCCGCTACACATCAAAAATCGAAACAAAATCGCATCGTTTCGAAACAGGAAATAATCCGCCATCCTTCTTGGTGCATTCGCTTGCATATCCTGAATAGAGCCAGTAAGCGCAAAAATAGCAAATTCAACAACTCGGTGACTTCGCAAACGCAAACAGACAGTCAACCGTTCGGTCATCAATCTTACTCAACAAATAGTCCAACTTTAGAATTAACGATGCTGACGTTTACCTGCTGCTGCATATCCTACTAGTAGGTACCAACTGCGCCAGTACCAGTGCTTTACTTTGCCATGGTCGCGATTCCATAGAAATACCCGTTCCAATCTGCTGAAAAGGTACTTTTTGTCGAATAATTGAAAGTTCAATTGAGAAACCCAGAGTTGTCCCACTAGAGAGTGATGGCATTTTTTTTTATTACAGTCAGTGGCCAATGCAACAATGGAAGAAGAATGCGTCATGTCAAAAAGATGGTTTAGGAATGCAATCAATATAGAAGATATATAGTTTTCAAGTGATTAATGGACCTAGAGATAGCACGGGTAAGACCGGCACCCCTAGAATTTTAGTAGAAAGTATTAATTAATTGAGTGTTTAAACACCTAAAATAACTATAACTTACAACTTCATTGAATGGTGTCAGTTCTGTTGTCGGTCTCGATAATGTATAAGATCCTGTACTGGAATGCCTGTAGAGGTAGCACCCAGCGCTCAGTTCGAGCACACGGATGTACGAGAAAAAAATATGAAGGTCTGTACCTAGAGACACGAACGAGGGGCTCACGTTGAACTACGAATCCAGCTTCAATTCGACAAAGCTTGACAGTTTGCAAGGTTGGGAAATGGTTGGATAATGCGTAAAACATACCCCATAGTACTCCTTAGCCTCTTATCCAGCAATTTCTATCCCTACCTCCACGCGGGACTAGCCGGAATTTGAGCAACCTTAGCGGAGATCGGGTAGCCAACCTCGTTGAAAACTAAGGTCGTATACAAGCAGGGCAGGACGCACAGTGTTGTCTGTACACTGTAAGATGGCAGCCCCATCATGAGATTCGGTAGCGTAGGCCCTAGTACGGCTACCTATCTAAATCCAAAGACAGGAAAATTATACTCGGAACATTCGGCATGGACGAAGGCGACGAAATAAGGGCATGAAATAAGGAAACTTGGTACCAACCCAAGCAACCAAAAGTTCGGATTTCACTTAAGGAACGAACTCGGAAGTTCATATTTGGTTCAAATTTAGTTCCATAGGACTTTCTTGCTGAACAACATGATACTACATTTCCAAACCGAACTTGATTCCTAATAAAGTACCGTTAATATTCGTAGCAACTTGAAAGTTCATTATGCGACTTGAAAGTTCAACCTGCGAATTGAAAGTTTAACGTGCGACTAGAAAGTTTAACATGCGATTTGAAAATTTGAAATTGAAGCGAAACTTCGACGCAAACACTGAAACGGCGTTTTGATTGAATAGTGAATTTTTTCTCCGGCATTAAAACAAAAAATGGATTTTTCTAAAACAATAAAAAGAAATGGTTTGTTCTATGCCTGCGGTAAAGCGAGTGGTGGTTACATTGGTATGGGTTGTGGCTGCAGCGGTGCGGCGTTAACCAAGACCAAGGTAAAGGCAGACCTGCAATATCCAGAACCTGCATGTTTTGAAAGCTCACAGGATTCTGGTTAACTTTTTTCTTGCGATGGCTGTTGGCTGGCCGCGCACCTGATGAGGACTCACCGGAGAGTTTCTCACATAAGCCTATCGCCTCATCGTAGGACCGGATGCCATTCCGCTTGATCGTACATTTATATTTTAGCCTTGCTTTTTTGGGGGTGATGTTGATATCCCGAAGCATTTTTTTCACTCACTGTGAATTGCATTCATAGTCTCGACTACGGCAAACGGCATATCTGTAATCAATGAAGCTGTAATTAATTTTGCGTCAGTCAATATTGTTTGCATTGTATATAATTACTAACCTGGATTTTGCGAAAAATGCAGAAAAAATTACCACTTGGTACTGCTGAAACATTCAAAACAAACTGGTGAACTGTCAAACGCAAGTTCACATAAAGCCTCGCGCGTATTTTTTTCGAACCATCCAGTTCGAAAAATGTTTCGCGCGTACTTTTTCTGAACTGTCACGTTCGGATGAAGTTTCGCGCGTACTATTTCAAAACTTTCACGTTCGGATGAAGTTTTGCGCGTACTATTTCTGAACTTCAAGTTCAGATTATGACTTTCAAGTTCAAAAAGAAACGAGGGGCTGTCCTTGATGTTACAGTAATTGAGAAATCAGTACATCGAGTGCAATTTATGCAGATCTCATATTTCAGCAATGGAGCAGTGGTATGTGTCTAGGTTACCAAGAGGAGTACTCGAGTTCGAAACTCGAGGCATGTTATGAAAATAAATTAATATTAATAAACAATCTTTATTCTTCTGATCTATAGGTTTCGATCTAAGCTTATCATTAATAACCAAAACAAATGGTTTAGTTAAGGAAAAAACAGGGAAAAGTGGAAAATTACTTTTTAATTTTGTGCTAACCGAAGTTTTTTTTCGAGCTGAACAGCGTTCTATACAGCGACCTAAGCAAACTTTTTGCGATCTTTCTGGTTCTGTTTGAAAGTTGTTTAGCATTCCTACTTGAAACCTGAAAGTACGGTTAGTTGCTTAAAAACTAAGCTGAATAGAATTCTATTCATGATAATTTGGGTAGCTGATTAAGCTAAAAATCCACTTTTATCGGAACTTTTGGTTGCTTGGGAAGAACTGAAGATCGCTAAATTTCGTTGGTGGCGACAGGGTGCAGCTCGGTCAGTTAGAACACCGAAAGTTTGGCATCGTAGAACTGCAGGAGATCTGTTGCAAATGCGAGAAGGCGTGGAGGATCCGTGACAGTAAAGCCGAATTTTACCATAGGTTGCGCACCAACACGAACGCCTCATCGAGGGCCGGTTTTAATCGAACATTACAAACGTACGCTCCCTACGGGGTGCATATATCGACTCGAGATGCTTCGGCCCTCAAAAATTGGATGGAGTATGATACGCTCGGCCGTCAACGAGGCTGCAACCACGGTGCTAGGAGTGGAAACCTTGAGTGCACGAAATGATGGGTTTAATAGGGAATGCCAACAAGCGATAGAGAGGAAAAAAAGAGCTTCGAAAATTCTTCTAAGCATATCCACGAGAGAAAACTTGGCCAACGATCGACGAACGCGGAATGAGTTGACCACGATCCTGATGAGAGTAAAGCGCCAGAAGGAGGACAGAGATCATGAAGAGCTGGAACAACTGTTTTGGGCTAATAACACGCGCAAGTTTTTCGAGAAGGTGAACCAAACTCGTAGAGGCTACACACCTATACCTGACATATGCAGGAGGGAGGGAGGAGGGAGGGGATCTAATAATAAACGAGCGCGAGGTGGTCGACATGTGGAAGCAGTTCTTCGATGAGTACCTCAACGGCGATATAGCAGAAGGAGACGCAACGGAAGTTAACCTAGGAGTGCCGACAAACGACAACAGCGTGGCGGTTGCGATTTCGAAGAGATCCGGCGAGAAATCGGTCAACTGAAGAAAAATAAAGCCACTGGAAGAGATAGACTCCCGGCAGAACTCGACAGAAATGGCCAAGAATCGCTAGCAACGGCACTTCACTGGTTAATTTCTAGGATTTGAGAGGAGGAGAAATTACCGGAGGAGTGAATGGAAGGTGTAGTTTATCTCATCTGCAAAAAGAGCGACCGGCTAGATTGCTGTAACAACCGCGGCATTACGCAGGTCAAGAACAACAAACCCGATGACGTGAGAGGAGCTTCAGGATCTTCTCGAAAGGAAAGTGCCAGGAATTAACATAAAGATAGTCATCGGGGATACAAATGCACATGTCGGACGCGAAGAATTCTTTCGTCCCGTTACTGGTAGAGAAAGCCTCCAATCCTACCACAAACAACAATGACTTGAGGCTAATCAACATCGCTACAGCTAAAGGAAAGGATATGTGTTGTACCTATTTTGAACAACGGAATATTCAGGTTTAACTCTCAGACGATTTTCAAGCAAGTCTCTGGATTCTATTACATTTCCCGTTGTGATCGGAACCCTAACAACAGCCGCAAATCAACTGGCTGAGTGATCGCTTGCTCTTTTTGTGTGCCTTATACATCCCACCTGATCGTGTCCGTGATAACGATCTAACTGACGCTCACTGCCAGTCAGTTTACTCAGTTATGAGGGACGTTACGCCGCCGTTATTTTGGGCGACTTCAATCTGCCAGATATCTCGTGGAAACCTGCCCTTAGCGGTTTCCTCTATCCTGATTCTGAAAACTCTACGATCCATGCCGGTGCAATTAATCTTCTTGACAACTATAGTGCTGCAATGGTTCATCATGCCGTCAACGAGAACAATCGTTCCTTAGACCTCCGCTTCGTAAGCTCACAGGACTAGGCCCCATTCGTCTCAGCGGCTCCATGTCTGTTGATCAAGAGAGTTCCACACCATCGTCCTGTGATCGTCTGCATAGTAGATAAACTCCTTCAGGATTTCGATGAATGTCCAACTGCTATCTCATATAATTTCTGTACAGTTGATCAACAAAGCATCAATGATTTGTTGTCTAGTATTGACTGGGCAAACACACTAGATCCCGACAACATTGAAGCCGCTGCCCAGACCTTCACTCATGTCTTGATATATGCTATCGATCGACATGTACCGAAAAGTAGTCTCCGTAGTACATTTCATCTCTCTTAGCACACGAATGAGCTACGCAGGCTGATGTCATATAAAAGAGCAGCATTAAGACGATTCATGAAATTTCGTACGCTTTCACTAAAATTCCTCTATACGAGGATAAACAATTTATACAGACGACTGACTTGTTAGGCTTCGTACACAAATTACGTAACGCTTAGAGGGGAGGGAGCGGTGGAGGAGTAGGTGAGTCATGAGAATAGTTACGTAACAAATTTATGAATACCAAAGAGGCAGTTGCCAAACGAGGATAGGATGTGTTGGAGGTGGAAAACAGTGAATCGGTTTATACTGATGAAAATTCTGGTACAAAATTATGGTTTGTAGCTGAATGAGATAATCCTATTAAATTTCCAGTTACATATTACGGTTCAAGACCATTTAAGCTGAACATGAGCCGATGGCCGATTGTGGTTTTTAATATGAAGCTCTTGCTGATTTAGTTGAATTCTTTAAAAATTAAATTAAATATGCGGTTTATGCCATTTTCATTCAATGTTGAGTACCAGGGGGGGGGGGGAAGAATTGGTTAACGTTACGTAATTTAATGGGGGGGTTGTGCCAAGCGTTACTTAATGTTACATAGGGGAGGGAGGGGGTCAAAAAACCGGAATTTTTGCGTTACGTAATTTGTGTACCACGCCTTATTGCTTTTCGCGGTATCAACGCAGTGTTCAACGAAAGATTGAAGCATCACCCGAAGTCTTTCTGGAATTACGAAAACGAGCAACGCAAAGAGTCCGGGCTCCCATCATCAATGGAATACAACGGGGAAGTTGCTGCCACTCAGGATGCATGCCGTTTCTTTTCCAAGCAGTTTGCAAGTGTTTTCACCAATGAGGTATTGAGCGCGGACCGTGTTGCCCTAGCAGCCAACAACGTTCCAATATATGGTCATACGCTGGGTGCCATTGACATCAATGTCGATATGATTTCGAAGGCTGTTACCATGCTCAAGTCATCCTTCAACCTTGGACCTTATGGAGTACCTTCTGTATTCCTGAAGAGCCACATAGACTGCTTGCTGACACCGCTGCTTCGTTTATTTCAAATGTCCATCTCCAGTGCGATTTTCCCGTCGTGTTGGAAATTTGCACATATGTTCTCTGTACACAAAAAAGGAAGTAAACGAGATGTAGACAACTATCGAGGCATCACATCGCTGAATGCAATCTCGAAACTGTTTGAGCTGGTGTTCATGGAACTTCTGCTTTCCCACTGTAAGCAATATGTAAGTGCTGATCAACATGGCTTCACGTTCCAGCGTTTTACCACTACTACTCTGCTGTGTCTTACATCATACATAACGGAGGGTATCGCACAACGAGCTCAAACAGATGTTTTGTACATCGAGCTGTCGACAGCCTTTGACTAGGTAAACCACGCCATCACAATTGCAAAACTACATGTTAGCGGCGACCTTTTGCTCGTATCTCACCGATCGACAGCTGGTGGTTCCCGTTGAAGTTTATCGATCCGATAGCTATCCAGCCTCATCAGGTATACCTCAAGGAAGCCACCTAGGTCCTCTGATTTTTCTGCTTTATTTCAACGACGCTAATTTGGTCATTAAGGGCCAACGACTCTCGTATGAAGCTGATCTTAAAATGTACTTCCGGATCCGCTCGACTGACGACTGTCACTTTTTTCAAAATCAACTCGAGGCCTTTGCCACTTGGTGTGACGTGAACTGTATGATAGTGAACCCGCAGAAGTGCTCAGCAATCCCATTTTCCCATAAGAAAGACCCGATCCTGATCCGATCCACCTTCCGCTCGAACACGGCAAGGACGCGTATATCCTCTGTGAGCAGTGTCATGGCTTCAAGTCCATAAAGAGCTACCGGTTTAATAAGGGTTTTGTACATCGTCAGCTTTGTACGGTAGCGTATACTTTCTGGTCGTAGCGTCCGAACAAAATAATATTCTTAGGTTATATAAATGATGAGACATAGCGTACACAAAAAGAGCTGCATATACTCTAACTCCACCTGTTGAAGAATGTCTGAGTTATTTTCCCTACTATATGGCAGGTGAAGATCACTTGTACCACCTTCCCAAAGACCACAGCTTTCTAGAAAGTCTAACGTAAGATATAGCCCATACACGATTTAAAAAAACGTGTTACTTCGAAAAATAATGTTAATAACCATCACGTTGAACTAAAAATTGTTATAAACAACCGCGTTATTCCAAAAATCATAGAAAAACCGTGTAAAAAGACACTTATAGGTAGGTATATTAAGAGTATATAGGTATAGCCCTCCTTTTAATGTTAATACCGTGGACCCCCGTTCGTTTGACCGTTTTTAATCTGAACACTTTTTAATTTGAACCCCGTTGGTTTGCACGACGTGCAAATTAAAAATGGTTCAAACGTCATTCTCAATATGACATCATTTGCTTATGCAGACAATGCACATAAACATGATTCTTTTGTGCTGATCTACGTGCTTAATCTGTTTCACATTGCTTTTTCCCAACGATTATGGTAGAAATCCGATCGGAGAATGAAATATTCGCTGCTTGCAATTGCCAACTGAATCAAACCACCAAACAATAACAAAGAGTAGGGCAGCCAGTTTACACAAGTTCCAGCATATTTAGGGCTACCAGTTGTTCAAATTAAAAACTAACCCCGTTAGTTTGCATGAGGAATCGTTCAAACGAACGGGGGTCCACTGTACTATCGTATCAGGTATCAGCATCTTTGCCACGTTCCTCACAATCATACTATGGACCTTTCCATAGATTTTGTATAGAGATATCAAATTTGAATATTATTAGGTCGAAGAGAATTACAGAATGCGTAAAACGGTACGTATGTAAACACGTTAAAAGGTATGACGACTTCAAATAATAAAGTCAGTGACGTACGTTCAATAAAGTGCTTATAATAATCGCTTTTAGTGAAATTAGAGTGCCAGAATCGGTAGGTGTCTTTACCTACTACGACGGAAATAAGCACTAAATCTTAATTATTTTAGTTTTCATTTTTGTTTTCATTGTACCAAGGGTGATTATATGGAAAATAATCTATTTTTGGTGCAAAGACAACCAGACCATATCACTAGCTGGATAGAAGAAAGTTATTTTATATATCAAATCCAACCTCATGTCCGGTGGATGGGTGACAAACGATACGTTGTACTCAATCCATTACTCCTATGACCACTTGATTGTCATTGAATTTGACTTTCTGACACATATTTATCGGCAATCGGTAAGGTCGTTTATCTTTTCCCGCACAAGCTGGACCACGCTTTGCGCGCGCTGGTTTGACTTCACTCGTAGCATGTTGTATCGCCTATCGGAAAGATATAATCTCTGAAATAGGCGAAAGCAGATAACAGCAGAAGCATACTTTAGTGTTTGCGTGAAACCGAAATGCACTGCCGAGGCAGTTTACGATCAAATACGTCCGGTAACGGAAGCAAATTATGCTGAGGATATTCCGAGTGACATTGCTGCTGCTGGTTGTAGCAGAGCAATCGTTGAAAAGTTTCGGTTTGGATGCGATTTGCGAAAGAATTGATTTTAACGAAGCTTCTACGCTGAGAAAAATGCACGAATGTTCCGGATCTGTTACCAAACAGCAGTTCAAAGTACTTCCTTACGTCAATACAGCAGTGTTCAAACCGTACCGTGAGAATGTGCAATACTATTTGGGTAGTGTAGTAACCGGAGTGAGCTGTTGCGAAAGTGTTGAGAGCTTTTACATGCATGAATTCACAGAGATTCGTCTTATCTATCAGTTAAGATTTCGCACTTCGTCGATGCTTACGTTGAGAATTTTGGACACGAAGTTAATTGAAGCTGGCCAACCAGCGGTAGTTCAACAGTTGACATTGTCGAACGCTACCGATGACTGGGCTTTATTCGTCGGAAAAGTTGAACGAGAAATTCGTGAAGCAAAATTACAAATCGAAGTCGACATGAGCAGTGATGCCGATGTGGCCATGGAGTACGTGACGGTATTCAACTCTCAAGTTGAGGAACAGTTTTGTAAGGAGTTGAACGAGGACTACACGTCTCCTTCAACGGTACCGACGACGACGATAAGATCAACAGCATCAACAACAACTACAACAACAACAACAACAACAACAACAACAACAGTTACACCCACAACTTCAACAACGAGTACCATAACTTTTTTTCCGATTACAAGCAGTAGTTCAATCGCTTCAACAACCTCAACCACAATTTCGTCTACTCCATCAACAACCACTACTCCTACAACAACAGGCTCAACCAACATTCCTACTTCTACAAAAAGTACTCCAACTGCCGCTTCTTCCACGGAAGACCTAGAAGAAACTCAGTCGATTCTCCCCATCACGATGCCAACGCCCCAGCCATTAGTTCGAACTCGATCCGATGTTGCTTGGATCGCTCTAACGGGAGTCTTTCTAACCCTGTGCATTCTAACGACCGCCTGCGGAGCCTATCTGTACTGTAGTGGAAAGCAAATCGATCGCACAATAAAGCAACAGTTTCCAGTTAAAAACACTAACCAGCAGCGGGTCAACAACACCTACAACCATCCGAGACCTCTGGATCAAACCATTCACCGTAAGCTACAGCAGCAGCTCAAAAATCGTCTGCAGCAGCAGCACCAGCAGCAGCAGCCTGACTGCGAATGGGACACTGGCTCGATTTCACACAAGTTTCCTCCAACCTCCAGTGTGAACCTCTATCGACCGCAAGAACGAGACGAAGTGCATTTTCGGAACGATATTAATGAGATCAAGTACAAGCATCGTTTGAGTAAATTTTGACGGAGACGATTGGGTTCCGTTTCGTGTTAAATTTGTTATTTCTTAAAGATAAGAGCATTAGTTCGTAGAAGTTGTGTGTATTTACGTGTTTTGTTTTCGCTCGGACAAGATAAAGGCTAGCTTGATTACGAGGAAAAAAAGTTTTATTGATTTCGTTCAATCATTATGACAAACCTCTGGGAAGGTAAAACACATGAACACTGTTTCTCCCCTTTTTGGAATGCTATTTCCAGTTGTTGACATGCCTGTAGATGACGTGCAGGTGAGATGAGAAGGGAGGAAACCTTTAACACCCAAGTATCTGCGAACCAACAGATAATGCAAAAAAAAACACAAAAGGTATTCTGTTGGACAACAGGTAATAAAGTTCTTCGTTACTTTCGTTCTCTGTTTATTAGATTATCATGATGAAGTTGCGTAAAGCGTTACAATACTGACGATGGCTGGAGTTGTGCTGAGGAACAACATTAGACAATTTCAGCACTCGAAAAAATGGGACAAGCCGACCTCAATAGCAATTACTTTTGAAAGCTGACGAGCTCCACATTGGTTATTGGTTCATACAAAGTAATCCTTGCTACTTACCAATCCACATTTGATATTTCGTCTGCGTCTAAAAGTAGGGCACGAAGTCAACTCATGCACCAATATTCTTTACTTCGAACGGATTGAATTGAACGGTTGATTGAAGCTGATTCTTCATTTGAAGATTTTGCAACTCAAAGCATTAAAAATCACATTCTATAGGTTGTATTACTGATTGGGTCGTAAATTTGACTAAATATTGAGATTTGTTCACAATTAAAATTCACCTCTATATTTTCGCCGGCGATTTTCACTTCATTTTCGACTGTTCCGCTCATCAAAGCACTCGCAAAAGTTAACTTAATGCACATATAACTTAGACTTGTCGTCCGAGTAGTTATCATAAAAGATATTGTAATGATTTTGCCTAAAGTGTTCACCTGAATTGATAGTAAAAACTTCAATTCGTTTCGATTGCAAACGCAAATCCACGGCAGTCGGTTGTTGACACTAAATGATTAAGCATAAAATTGACAGATTCATAGATATTTAGAGGCTGCACGGCCTGTTTTCCTTAAATCCTAAAATACATCCTCCTTCTAAAATTTCTCTAGATTTTTGAACTTTAAAGAGCTCGAAATCTGGAATATCGCGAAAATTATTTAACTCTGCCATGATCGTTGAACAACTTTCTTCAGTGAAAATTCGCAATGAATTTTCTCGATTGGGTGCTTCCAGTCCCAAACACTTTCCCTCTAGTGGGAGAGTGATTGTTGGTAAGATGTTTTGTTTAGACAAGATTATCACCGTTACGCAATTGCAAAATAGTCAAAATTGATCAAATATTTCCATTTTCATTTTTCAGCCAATCACATGCAAGCATACTTCTTACTTCCCTTGCCCCAGGCGACGATTTTATACATATGCTATTTTGTTTACTTCGATCTTAGAAAAAAGTAACCAAGCCAAGTCGATTAGTTGTTTCTAGTTAACCTAGACGAAGATGATGTCCTGAACGTAAATCGTTTTGAACAAATGGACAACCACCCCTTCTTCTTGACCGATTTTATCGATGTGTATGTGTCGGTAAAATCCCTAGTTTCATACTCCCTATTATAATCTATTATATCTATTTATAATAGATTTATTAATTGGTCGTCTTGATCATTTCTTTTCAATCGTGAAGCGTGGTCACTTAAAAATTTATGAAGATTTGTCCAAGCTACGAGTAACCGAGTTGGGTTAGGTTGTTTCCGGTGGAATACGTGATAAATTTGAACCTATTACAAACGAAAATCAGGCAACCGCAGTTACACTGGGTCGCTGAACGAAATGATCCAATAGTTTTGGAATATCGAAGACGTAGAAGACTCACTTCCTCCTAATCCTGAAGACCAAGAATGTGTAAAATTTTTTTTTAGCAACTCGCCGAAGAGATGTTACCGGCCGTCATGTAGTTGATCTCCCCTTCCGCGATAATATAAGCCAATTAGACGACAATCGGTCATCAGCATTTCGCCGTTTCTTGTGTGACGACGCCGGTCTCAAAATTCTGGGTTGAGCCTCCAATACTCTAAATTTATCGAAGAATATGAGTCTCTTGATCGATGCCGAGAAATCCATCAAACGGATGCTCCCCCTGGCAAGTTAAAATATTGCCCCTTTCATCATGCCGTCCTACGACCGACTAGCTCGAGCACAAATCTTAGAGGAATATTCGGTGCATCGGCTAAGCCACCTCCTTCTATTAAATCCTTGAACGATAGCCTACAAATCGAATCCACTGTGCAAAACGGTTTGCAAACCGTTTTGTTACATTTTTGACCCTTTCCTTTTGTACTTACTGCTGATAAGAAGTAAATGTACAAATAAGTTTTAGTAAATCCAGATCAAACCTCAGTCCAACGTTTATTTTGGCGTTCAAATCTAAAGGAAAGACTCCGAATATTAGAACTGCAAACTGTAACCTACGGAACAGCCCCTGCATTGTTTCTTGTTATCCGATCATTGGTTCAACTAAGCAAAGATGAAGGTTCCCAATTTTCGCATAACATAAAGCATTTTACAGCTCATACTAGCGGAGAGCTGACACTTGTGGTTGCTTCCAAACTCGGGATTGATATCGGCTGATTCGTGTGGATCGACTGGAGGAACACAAATTTTGACGACAGGCCTCATAATTATTCCCTTGGCGGTGCGTAGCGTAACTACACGCATCAGCTGGTCTAGTCCGGAATGCAAAGTAATAATACGGACTAGCGGCCACTTTAACAGAGCCTGAAGCTCGTCCAATATGATTATCATTTACTCGACTTTTAAGTGATGATTGGCTGGAAGTGCACTGCCTTCTCGTTGAAGCTCCAGAAGATACTCTATGCGCCACCGATGCCAGAACTTTTGGTGTAACGCTTGTAGCCCTTGGTGATGCTCAAGTCTACCGGCAGGAATGCATACTTCTTACATCTGGTACTGGAATTGAGTGCATAGGGGACCTGGTTAAGAGAGTTGACATTTCCTCGAAAGATAAGCGTGAATTTCCAAGCTGTCTGTGGAGATGTTTCTTGGCAATCTTCACGGCAGACTCCCAGACCCCTCCGAAATGAAGGGATTTGGATGGAGTCATACCGAGTTATTTCCTCATTGGCGAGAGGCGACTGAATTCTATTGTTTTTTTTGTGCAATAGCATATATACCTCCATAGCCATCCATAGCACAAAAGAAAAAAAGATCTTTTATTCCTCCTGAGGCGCCTGAACTCGGCGGCTTGTGGGAAGCCGCTGTTGAAAGCATGAAATTTGATTGGAAACGAATTCTTAAATCAGCCCCTATGACTTTTGGAGAGTTCTCTACATTAATATCTCAAATTAAAACCACATTGATTTCCCTCGATTGTTTTTGTATTCCGATGATAACGGGTGGCAACTAAAATTTTGGAACTCTCTTCTCAAGCTCTCAAAAAAAGACAAAGATACATGAAGAAGATCTGATTTACCGAAATCAAAGATACATTATCCATTGTTGAAAAAAAATTAGTGTACATTTGAAAACGGTCCGTAATCGGCTGTTCGGCAAAGCTTTCGTTCGACGTCGAAAATGGAGTGTTGTACGGCCGTCTGTTAACTTGGCGAATGCATCTCTTGGTTCTACCAATCAACTGTTTGCAATTCGTGGCTCTCCAGTTATTTTTGTACAACTCAAAATCCCGAAGAAATCTTCGATTGGGAGCACTGAGACAGATTTTTCGGGTAGTGGTTTTTGGGTAAAAATGGGATCGAATTCAAGAGCGATTGTGCTTTTTTGGCGTAATGTGATGATGCTCTATCCGGCCAAAACACGTATTAGGCCGTATGAATAAGACAGTTTACTTTGCTTTTTCCGTTTAAATCGTATGGGAGCATTTGCTCTAACTCTTTTATTCATACGGCCTATTGTCTATCTGCATGATATTTTTGTAGAAACATGATTAAAATTTTCTTCATACATTCGTCTAGTGCATCTTAATTGATAGCCAAAACAGAGAGCTTGTTGTTGAAGAAACGAGAAAGAGAACGATGTCCTTCTGCGTCCATAATTTTGGCTGGTCTTCCAATACCTTGCTTGCGAATAGTTGTTGCGCATCTGAGGATATGGTAAGCAGTCGAAGCCGCAACATATTTGATTTTCAATTGTTGTACCGTATACTTTTTGCCGAGATTTCTGTGGCAGTTCGTAAAAATGTAAACGCGCTCCCGAAACGCTTCTTGTTTCGACGCCATTTTAAACAAAACTGGGCAAGCATGAACAATACAAAAAATATTAACAAAAAGAGGACAGAGAGAGCTAACACATACATACTCATACTTCTCTCTGAGCTCGTTTGTTGTTGAGCATAAAGGCCGCGAAAAAATTCCAAAATTTTAGTTGCCACCCGTTACATAACCAAATTGCCCGCCAAATCAAAAATTTCTTGGCAAACTTCGACATATTCTGGTTTCGCATGATCTCTGGAACATCAAACTTATGCTTTGCAGTGAAATACTGGTTCCCCAGATCCATTCCCGAACCTTCATACGAAACCATTCTCGTTTTTTCTTCTTTCGCGATGACAACACTTACAACAAATGAGAGAAAACTTTTGGAACTCTTCGACTCGAGATTAATGGGTTAGCTAGCAGCCAAGGGATAATTGTTTTACTCGAAGATAAACTGGAACTGGAAGTTGAGAAAGATAATGATGGTTGCGTCGTCAGCAGCCTAGAGCAGGGATGGCTCGTTCTGTTTCGAGTAGTCGTCTCCATTCAACGTCTCCATTCGTCGCACTGTCGTCCGGCATCCTTACGACGTGTCCGGTCCACCGTACCCTACTGCACCGTAGCCGTAGCTCGTGATTCATACATCTCCGCCACTCTTCGGTTTCAGTTTGTACCTGTAGCAGTACCTTCCGCTCAAACACGAAAAGAGCGCGTATGTCCTCCGTGAGCAGTGCTACGGCTAATGAACTACTGATCTGATAAAGGCTTTGGACACCGTCAGCTTCGTACGGCGGCGTAGTGTTTTGAAAAGGGAAAAGTAGGCCCGATTTTGCGCTTGAATGCGCCGCTGGATCTTTTTATTAGTTTTGTTGTCCGCGGCCACCAGCGATCCCAAATACACGAGCCTTCTAGTTAGTCACCGTCAACGGTTACTGTCCGTGGGAGGCACGCGTTTGTTTCCTGCGAGCCTCTTCCTTTTAATGTGTTTGGTCCTCGACGCATTGGCGTGGATTGCCTCCACCATTGCAAATTTACCGATACCAAAGTTATCTGCAAAGCCTAGGAGTAAACTACCCTTGGCGAAAATCGTGCCTCTCGTTTCGATGCTCGTTGGATCAACATCTCAAGAGCGATGTTGAGCAGCATGCATGGATAGCAAGTCGTCACATTGTCTCAACCCTTACCGCGTCTCGCAGTGGCTCGAGAGTGTGACAGAGATACGCACGAAATACATCATTCGATCTAATGTAGCTCTGATCAGTCGCGTCGCGTCAGTTCATCCGGAAAAGCATGTTCGTGCATTATGTGCCATAGCTGGTCTTGATCGAGTGTATCGTATGCTGCTTTGAAATCAATAAAGATGTGATGCGTGGGCACGTTGCACTCCTGACATTTCTGCATGATCTGTCAAAAGGTAAAAATCTAGTTCGGTGTTTCGCGACCCCCCTCATTAAGCCTGCCTGGTAATTCCTTACGAAACTCTGTGCAATCGGGAACAGCCGGCGTAACAGGATCTGGAAGAGTCCTTTCTAGGTGGCGTTTGTCAGCTTTATGCTTTGTTGGGCTTCGGCAGCCCGATTTCTTATTTGGCTTCTTAGGGATGATGGGCTATGGTATTACTATCTTCAATGGGCACTCCTAGGTTAACTTCCGTTCCATCTCCTACTGCAACTTCGCCATTGAGGTGTTCATCGAAGAATCGAAGTTTGTGAGTAGATTCCCTGCCTCGTCTCTGCACAAGTCGTGTTTCAAACTCTTACGAATTTGGTTCGCGTTGTTATAAAACTTGCGAGTGATAGTTCTAATTCCGAGGTTTTGAAGGTCTTTTCAGGAAACGATGGCCTTGTTCGGGTCGTTGATAGTAAGGTTGGTGGTTAGTATGCTTCTACATCGGCCCATAACAAAACAGTCACTTTTACCGATTGAAGATATTTCTATTTGTGGCGGGGGTTTTATTATTTTTATTTGAAAATTTAGGATATTTTCTAAAAGTCACCCATTTTTTGTAGGCCTTATAATTTTCGAGTTATATTTTTTGATGATGAAGATGATGATGAACGTTTGTCTTCCAGACACGACCAGTTGGCGTAGAACTGCGTTATGCGGGATTTGTGAACAGCACTTTATTCACCTGCAGTGACCCATGTAAACTAAAACAGCTTAAATCGAGTCGAGCAGTCCAATCGAGCATTTCAGTCGTTTCAGCACTAAAATCAAGCAGTCGTTTCGACTTGCTTGAATCGAGCAGTTAAGTCGTGCAGTCGAGTTGAGCAGGTTTTTCGAGCAGTCAATTCGAGCGGTTCGGGTCGAGCAGTTCAGTCGAGCAATCATGTCAAGCAGTCGGGGCAAGCAGTTGAGTCGAGCAGTTGAGTCGAGCAGTTGAATCAAGCAGTCGATTAGAGCAGTCTAGTAGGACAGTCGAGTCAAGCAGTAAACGAAAAACAGCTTATACAATAATTTTCCACACGACGATATCCAAGCCGGATCACCACTGGTGGGGTCCAAGCTCAGATCGAAAGTTGACCTGAACAACTCGACACTCGAACAGGGAATGAACGACGACAACGGCTCGACTTTTGTTTATATAGCATTTCAGTAGCCTTTTCACGTCAGAAAAGCGGGGTTACGCAAGTGTCGTAAGTTTATTCTTCTTTTTTTTTTGAAGCAACAATAGCAGCCGTATGCTTGGTGTATGTAATAGTCGTCTGTGCCTGTGAATGAAAGTTATCGCACAAAATCCGTTCTGAATTGGAAGAGCTGTTGATAGTCAAAATCTTTCATTTTTTCATGACGCTGGCCTGGAACTGAATTTTGGATCGAAACCCTGTAGTAAGACGTAGTTCTACGTTAAAAATTTATCCCTTTCCAAAAGTTGTTCTGGACCAATTTTGGAAAAACTAAGTATGCAAAGTTCCTTATTTACATGAACTCCTTAAGTCTTTATACACAGAAAGTGGGCTATACCAACCTCTACTCGGATTGGCCCGAAATCCGTCTTTACTTTTCATTGGACAGGAAAATTGGAATTGTAATCCTTTACAAATAAAATAATTAATTCATCATTATTACGAAAGAAAATCCTAACATTATCAATTAACATTTTCTGTTAACGATGATATTAACACTACCTAAAACTGGTCACAGAATATAACCAATTAGTGACTATTTATAAGTTACAATTTAAATAAAAATAATTACCCTCACTGCTAAAAAGTCGTATGACTTGTTAACCAACTATTCTCGGAATGCAAGCACCGAGCAATAACTAACGAATTGTGCCTCCGCCACTGACCTAGCAAGATAAGTTCACTGCCGGGTTCGAGCCAACTGTTGAATGCGTTAAACCCCTTCCAGGGTGGAGTGAATTTATTCACCATTTAGCGCGCACTGAGGAAACTAGAACAGTTTCCTACCCGGATCGAACATCTGATTTTCCCGCACCGAGCTTTCCGATAAGCGCGAGACAATAATGGACAAGAGAGTAACTCACTCTCAGTGCTTCCAGTGGCAACAACGTGTGGCAGCTCTCCGTCGTCGGTCGGTGGGACGATGAAGTCTAGCACATCCGGGAAGAAACAACGCAAAACAGCTGGTCCGGTCTACAAGGCAGTTAGGCACGGACAGGGGTCCCACGGAACCTGTGATAGACTGTGTGTGCACAGCGTTCTAAGTGAGGTGGAAGGCGATGGGTGGAAGCAGATGATTCGTCCCGCCCGCGCCGGTTCGGAGTAGTAAAGTCAGTCAGCATCGAGCTTCCGACGGACTATGTTGCGCCCTTTGAACCTTCCGTGCTGCTAGAACACAGAACGTACTATTGTTGCTGCTTGTGGTATAGTAGTGGTGGAGATTTGTGTTTGTGTGTTGCCGCCAGTCTAATGGCCCGTTGAAGCGTTGGATATAGCAAATAAAAAGGATATAACTGTTGCAGTGACCGCCGTCTGTTTGCGCCTTTTTTCCGGATTTGAAACGGAAACTGACCTGTCGTTTTGTTTTGTTGGCGTAGAAAAAAACGGTTTTCCGGCTTGGGTGTACCCCCCTCGGGTTCGAGTGTGCTAGCTGTTAATTACGCATTGTGCGTTTGTGTGGGAAACAGCACAACAAATCATAAAATTAAAGCGCGCCAATTAAATGTTTCGCGTGTGGCAGCGTGCCGACGGCCGTTGAAGTGCTATTTAGATTACGGTTGAAAAAAGCTCCCTGCGAGCAGGCGGTTTTGTGTCGACGACAGTAAACTGTGATCGGGCGGCAAATGATTGGCTTCAAGTAGCAGCTGAAATGGTGGCAATTTATGGCCACGAGCCGATGTTTGTTGAGGGGGCTTAACGATGGAGAGGTGCCACTTTGAGGCTGTTTACTTTGCCGGGAAAACTGCTCGCTACTGTTGTGCTTAAGTTGATCTTGTTAATTGACGGGGGAAATTTGTGCACATCGATTGGACCAGCAAGGCAACGGCTGGAATATTCTGTGGCAACTTGCAGTGCGGTGTGGCAATTTGAAGCAAAAATCTGCGCTGCTGCGGTGGTGGTAGGAAGTGAGTGTCAAAAGTGATAGAAATATATTTCTTTTTTTTTCGCCCGCGGAAAACTCTGACAAGCATCATTTTCGTGGTGGATGTTGAAGCGATGAAATCAATTTCCATTCCCTAGCGGAAGTTACCAACGCAAATATTCATGAAATTTTGGTAATCTTATTCTTCGTCAAATTTAGCGATTCTTCCCGTACCGACGTTCAACGGTATAGGGTGTAGATATTGTACGTGAATGGAAAATGAAGGTGCGCTGCCGAGCAACCGCTTCTGTGATTTATTGTTATTTGAAGAGAGGATCGGTTTGAATATCCTTGATGCAGTGTGCCACATTTTCTTCTCTGTGATATGGATTTGAATTGAATGAGTATCGAATGTTTATTTGAAATTTGAGTTCAATTCATACACGTTAACTAAAAAAGTTAATCATCGAAAACCATGTGTGTATAAAATATATGCAAGTTATTTGAAAAACCAAACCGTTTTTATCAAAACGACCATCTTTAGTTATGACCAATTTTAGTCATTTTTAAGTTGTAAATTTAAGACAAGAACGTCGAGATCGTAGCAGATATGTCAAAAATTTTGCGTGGCGTTAGTGTAACAACGTTTTTCGTTAGGCTGACAGTGTCTAATCGTATTTATGAAAAACTAGCTGACCCGACAAACTTCGTATCACCACAAATTAACCTGTGTTGTACAAAAATCATGAATCTCGGATGATCTTTGTCACAATCTCCAGTTTTGCAAGAGTCTGAGGAGTTCAACCTTAGACGATTCATTTTGGCAGTTACGTAACTATGAAAGCATACCAGGTAACCAATAAGTATCACCAATGCTATTCAAATGTAGGCCAATAAACATTTAAGGCGCCTTAAATGCTACTTAAATGCTATTTTGGCAAAATATACAGCTACTTTACTGATAACCTTCTTATAGTGCTGACAATGCTAATTTACAGCTAATTACCGACACGAAGAATTTGAATTCAATTTACAACACCTATGCAGTCAAAAAGCTAATATACAACAACGTGCATTATAAAATGCCAGATATGCTGATTTGCTGCTTATGTTAATGCTTATTAGTTACCAGGAATGGGTAGTTAAAAATACAAATTTGCCATTTTTCCTCACAGTAAAGTAGAAAACAACTCCCCTGTCCCGTCATTGCATAGCCAGAAAGCGGATAGTAATATTCGCCATGATTGTACAACATTTCGCCAAATATCATTTTGCGGAAAACCTTAAGCGGAATGTACCATTTCACGGAAAACTTTTTGGTGGAAAGTACCATTTCGTGATGCACTTCTTACTCGCTGTCGCTCGTTCCAGGAAACCCAGGTAGACCTAGGAAAACGAATAAACCTAGACAGTAGTGAATTCTGCGGGGAGTTGCCTCCCCCCAGTGGGCGGCGCTTCCGACGGCGGATCGCCGGCAACAGTCGCGGCCGTCTCGTCCTGAATGATCTAGAGTTACTATAGATAGTTTTTGTGGCCTTGTTATTGACTAATGTTTTATGGAAGAGTCTCCAATTTCTCGAGTTCGATTAGTTTTTGAGTTTCGTAAAAATTTCTGTTTTATTTGTATGAGAGTCCATATTCCCCCACCACAGGGGGGAGAGGTTTCTAACTATCATAAAATAAGTTCAAGACTCAAAAATCTCCCACATGCCAAATTTGGTTCCATTTGCTTGATTAGTCCTCAAGTTATGAGGAAATTTGTATTTCATTTGTATGGGAGCCCCCTCTCTTAAAGGGGAAGGGGTCATAATGCACCATAGAAAATATTTCTGCCATCTAAAATTCCCGCATGCCAAATTTGGTTCCATTTGCTTGATTAGTTCTCGAGATAAGAAGAAAATTGCATTTCATTTGTTTGGAAGCCCACCCTCTTAAAGGGGAGATGGGTCATAACTCGCTTTCTAAAGAGGATAGGGGTCTCAATTCACCATAGAAAAAAATATTGCCTCCAAAACCACTTTCAAGTCAAATTTGGTTCCATATGATTGATTAATTCTCGAGTTATGAGGAAATTTGTATTTCATTTGTGTAAGAGCCCCCCATCCTAAAGCGGGCAGAGGTCCTAATTCATCATAGAAAAAAAATTCTTGCCCTCGAAAACTGTCACATGCCAAATTTTGTTCCATTTGCTTGATTAGTTCTCGAGTTATGAGGAAATTTGTATTTCATTTGTATGCAAGCCCCTCCTCTTAAAGGGGAGAGGAGTCATAATTCCCCTTCTAAAGAGGGGAGGGGTCTCAATTTACCATAGAATAAATTCTTGTAACCAAAAACACCCACACGCCAAATTTTGTTCTATTTGTTTGGTTAGTTCTCGAGTTATGCAGAAATTTGTGTTTCATTTGTATGGGAGCTGCCCCTCTTAGTGCGGGGAGGGGTCTCTAACCATCACTAAAATCTTTCCTGGCCCCAAAAACCTCTACATCCAAATTTTCACGCCGATTGGTTTAGTAGTTTTTGATTCTATACGGAACATCCCGACAGACAGACAGACAGAAATCCATTTTTATATATAAGATTCTGCCTGTATATGTAATTCAAATACTTGGCCTGTTAGCATCCGAGCTGGTCTCGAAGTAAACTGAGTTTGCCTCGAAGGGGAATAAAAAAGTTGAAGACCAAATTGCGTCAAAATGAATGGCCAGGTATTTGCTTCTGTCTATTGGCATAGCACTCCATGCGGTTGAGGATAACTCAGTTTCTACCAGTGACGTAGCCAGGATTTTCGTTCGGGGGGTGCACGTCATTTTATTATTAGAGAAGTTTTAAACTTAAGAGGTTCACTCGCCTCTGGAGGGAGGCCAAGTTAGTATGCAGAAAACCTTTTGTTTAAGAAATATGTTTAACCGTTATGGGTTCGACAGGGTACCCGGGTACCTTTTCAGCTTTCAAAGTACGAAATTCTAAAGTTTTCTTTGATCAAGGATACTGAAACTCTGTGACATCTAAGAACTAGTTAAAGTGCAACTTTTCATAAAATAAGTTTTCATGTAGCACTTAAGGAGGTGGAATGGGGGGGCTTCGAATTTTTTTACCCCTTAAGTGCTCGACAAGGGTACCCGGGTACCCACAAATAGAAACACTTGTAACTTTGGCAATTTTTGACCGATTCGCACACTTTTACCACCAAAAGATTCAGGAACTTATCGACTTCCAGTGTGGTTATAACAGAGCCGGAAGTGGTTCATCTGGTTCCCGGAAATCCGGCAGTCCGAGGATATGTTCCGGAATTAAAGCACTTTTTATATTTTTGGATGTAATTATAGTAATATGGGTGTTCAAAGTTCTTTCTATTACCCTGAAAGGTCATTCTTCATTGTTTTAAAACAATACAATGATATATCCTCGGAATGGCCATTCTGCGACAAGTTCCCGTGGGACCTCCGGTGGCCATAAAACTGTTTGGTTTGCAACACTGGCAATATGGGTGTCTAAATTCATGAAATTACTCCAGAAGATCATTTTTTATTATTTTGATTCTATCTGATGATTTTGCCACGGCATGGCCATTCCGGAACATATTCCCGTGGGGCTTCACAGTTGTCCAAAACCAAAAATATGTGCGCATTAGAGTTTTGAGTAGGAAAACTTGATTTTAGGTTTATGGAACCTTTGGGAGAGTTTCTTGAAATTAAAAGTTCTATCGTATGGTGAAATTCAAATTTTGAATAATCCCCCTAAAAGTGAAATAAAAAATTTATTTTTCTGCAGCTTCAATATAACACATTGATGAGTTCTGCAAAGTTTTAGAGCATATTATTACAAGAAATTTTGCTGAAGACCGTAACCTTCTATCTCTTCAGCGAAGATAGAAAAATCCTATTTCTTAGATGTAAATCTTCAAAATCAGTTTTTCTATTTTAGCTTTTTTTGTAGTAGTTGTATGATTTTTTCAGGTTTCATAAAGTTGTACAAATAGTAAAAATACACAACTTTGCCGAATGTAGTATACCTCTATCTTTGCTTGTTTAGGAGCTGTAAAACTTTTGTTATAATAAATACCCTAATTCTGACCCCGAATTACTCAACTATGCGCAAACAGATACAAATTACATTACATAAATCTGAAACTAAATAAAAAACTACAAAAAGTCAGGAAGTTTCATGTGTATCCGTCTGCGCATAGTCGCGTAATTGGGGATCAAAATTAGGGTATTTTTTATATCAAAAGTTTTACAGTTCCTAAACAAGCAACGATAGAGGTATACTACATTTGGCAAAGCTGTGTATCTTTGCTATTTGTGCAACTTTATAAAACCTGAAAAAGTCATACAACTACTACAAAAAAAGCTAAAATAGAAAAACTGATTTTGACGATTCACATCTAAGAAATAGGATTTTTCTATCTTCGCTGAAGAGATAAAAGGTTACGGTCGTCAGCAAAATTTCTTGTAATAATATGCTCTAAAACTTTGCAGAACTCATCAATGTGTTATATTGAAGCTGCAGAAAAATAAATTTTTTATTTCACTTTTAGGGGGATTATTCAAAATTTGAATTTCACCATACGATAGAACTTTTAATTTCAAGAAACTCTCCCAAAGGTTCCATAAACCTAAAAGCAAGTTTTCCCACTCAAAACTCTAATGCGCACATATTTTTGGTTTTGGACAACTGTGAAGCCCCACGGGAATATGTTCCGGAATGGCCATGCCGTGGCAAAATCATCAGATAGAATCAAAATAATGAAAAATGACCTTCTGGAGTAATTTCATGAATTTAGACACCCATATTGCCAGTGTTGCAAACCAAACAGTTTTATGGCCACAGGAGGTCCCACGGGAACTTGTCGCAGAATGGCCATTCCGAGGATATATCATTGTATTGTTTTAAAACAATGAAGAATGACCTTTCGGAGTAATTGGAAGAACTTTGGACACCCATATTACTATAATTACATCCAAAAATATAAAAAGTGCTTTAATTCTGGAACACATCCTCGGACTGCCGGATTTCCGGGAGCCAGATGAACCACTTCCGGCTCTGTTATAACCACACTGGAAGTCGATAAGTTCCTGAATCTTTTGGTGGTAAAAGTGTCCGAATCGGTCAAAAATCGCCAAAGTTACAAGCGTTTCAATTTGTGGGTACCCGGGTACCCTTGTCGAGCACTTAAAGGTGTTTTTTTTGTCGAACACATAACGGTTAATGGTTATGTTACAGAATGTTCTTTCGAATTAATTAATTAATTTGTTTAACTAAGTATTCATGTAACACAAGTAACTTTCTAATGGTTTTCATAAGTTTGCGTACAATATGATTTCTGCTAATTAGTTTGCTGGTGAGAAAAATGTTTTACAGGATTTTTAAAAACTTCATAGCTTCTGGCACTCTCGCATCGAACCTACTTTTCCCTCCGCAAGACGCTTCGATCAAGGAGCATACACCGCACAAAGCAGACGATGTACAAAGCGCTAATCAGACCGATAATCCTATTCTTCAGCAGACGGATTTCTCGCCGGATCTCTTCAAGATCGGGAGCCGGCACGCTGTTGTCGTTTGTAGGCACTCCGAGGTTAACTTCCGTTGCGTCTCCTATTGCTATATCGCCGTTGAGATGCTCATGGAAATAGTGCTTCCACCTATCGAACACCTCGCGCTCGTTTGTGATTAGATCCCCTCCCTCGTCCCTACACATGTCAGGTTTAGGTGTGTAGCCTATACGAGTTTGGTTTATCTCTTCGTAAAACGTGCGCGCGTCATTAACCCAGAATAGTTGTTCCAGCTCCTCACAATCTCTGTCCTCCTTCTGGCGCTTTTTCCTCCTCAGGATCATGGTCAACTCATTCCGCGCTTGTCGATTCTTGGCCTAATTCCCTCTCGTGGATATGATTAGATAGTTTTTCCAAGCTCTTCTTTTCCTACAATTCTATCGCTTGTTGGCATTCCCCGTCAAACCAATCATTTCGTGCACTCGATGTATCCACTTCTAACACCGTGGTTGCATCGTTGACGGCCGAGCGTATCATACTCCATCCGTTTTCGAGGGTTGAAGCATCTAGGGGCCATCCAGATACCACGTGGACAGAAAAATACCAATTTTCAACCCCCCCGTCCCCCTCCGTGGACAAGCGTGGACATTGGCTCAACCCCCCCCCCCCCCTCCCCTGTTTGTCCACGTGGACCTTTTTTTTTCTTATGTCAAATTTAACAAAACAGAAATGCATTGTGCTAAATTTTGTTTTCAACTTGATTTATGCAGTATTTATTGAAAAAGCTTACGTGAAAGGAAGCTCCAGTCTAAAAACCCCGACACAATGCTTACGGATTTTCAGTCGTTGCGGAAATTTGAGTTTTTCCATGGATTTTCCGCAGCGTATTAAAATCCGTATGCAAGGTGTTAGAATCTGAATTCTTGTGATCTTGTCTACTGCAAATTATTATCGACTGCAAGAAAGTCCATTTCAGCTTGACTTTCGCGCTCCAGAGTATCTTTGTCTACCCAAAGCACCTCAACTTGGCCGTCTACTTCAACACAACACAATCCGATGCGATGTGATTCATAAAATTTTTTGAAAGCGAATCCTTTTGGAAATACGTTGCCCATGGATGCCCTTGCATTTGATTTTAAGGCAAAATACAATCCACATTTGGTGCAACCGCGACCTAAATGATAAATGAGTCACGTGACTGGTGAATATTCGTGGATTCTTCCGTTACCCTTATCATTTTCAAAAGGGTGCAAGGATTGTAAAACAATTATATCTTTATTACTGCATTACATCAAATGTCAGACTCGGCAATCAACAGCTATGTGTACAAACGCAGGCTTGATCTTTTCGATAAGATTTATGTCAGATATGTGCCCTCGTAATGCTCGGTTCATGTGTTTAGGTCAACATATGCCTCAGAAGATAAAACTTTATTCGATCTCAAAAACAATCACTGATCAGTGGTTAATGCTAATCAATTCAAGATTGCTGTTTCTAATTGCTATTTTTTGTAGGAAAAAAAACTTGTCCACGTGGACATTTTCCATACCCCCTCCCCCCCTTCCGTGGACAAGCGTGGACATTTTCATACCCCCACCCCCCTCTAAGCTGTCCACGTGGTATATGGATGGCCCCCTAGCTCCACAGAAGAAGGCAGAGCTTCATCCAGTACGCGCGCGTAGTTTTCGGCAACTGGCGGGTGTTTAACTGTCGAATGTTTAACCGAGAAGAGCGGTTTTGTCGCGAGATATAAACCGAGTTTTAAACGCACATGTACTGCTACTAGGTAATGGTCCGAGTCGATAGGGAGCATACGTTGGTGATGTTCGAGAAAAACCGGCCCTCGTTGAGAATATGGTCGATTTGGTTAGAAGTTCGTTGGTCAGGTGGTCTCCAGGTGGCTTTGTGGATATCTTTGTGGGAAACGAAAATGCTCGGGAACTGCAAAGTTGATGCATCGCTGACTGTTGTCGTTTGTGTCGGTGCTGACTATGGGGCCCGATCACAGGTCTATACATTGCTTCCCTGCCGACTTGGGTGTTCATAGCCCCGATGACGATCTTGATGTCCTATCATGAGCAGCTGTCGTACGTTGCCTTCAGCTGCGCATAGAACGCTTCCTTCTCGTCGTCGAGTATACCTTCGTGTACGTCACAGGCACATCCTCTCGTTGATCGTTTTCCAGTCCTTTATGCGATTCTGCATTTTGCCCAACACTACGAAGCCCGTTCCCAGCTCGTTGGTCGCTCCACCACTCTGAAAAATTTGGGCTTTATTGCCACGGATCCTCCACACCTCCTCGCCTTTGCGACATATCTCCGCTGCAGTGCCCGATGCCAAACTTTCGGGGTCCTAACTAATCGAGCAGCACTCTATCACCACCAACGAAATTTAACGATCTGCAGTTCCAGGTACCAAGTCTCCATTCAATGTTCATATTTCGTCGCCTTTGTCCATGCCGAATGTTCCAAGTAACGGAGAGCTACATAGTTGAGAATTTTCACAGACTATGAGAGATACAAAATGATGTCGGTTATATATTATTCAAAGGCGCGCTCATCAAAAATATACTTGTGCTACAGTTTTAGCTTGGTGTATTGTTATTCTGCACTGAAAATTTTTTTAAAAATGTAAGCCAAAACATTTCGGGGGGGGGGGGGGGGGGGGGGGGCAAGGCCCCCAGGGCACCCCCCCCCTGGCTACGTGGCTGGTTTCTACATGGGTTTTTTTGGAACCTGCATTTCCCACACTAACAGAAGTAGGACTCAGTTAGACCCTGACCTCTTCTGCGAATTTACAACCTTTCTCCTACGATATATATACTACCAGAATGTGCGGAGAGAGTTACGAACGAAGATGAATAATTTTTTTCTTCCGTCGTTCTCGGCTTTACGAAATAGTGACATAGCTTCTTCAACACTATCTTCGAATGTCATATTATATAGATACGCCGGGGTGCGTAGAGTTAGTGTGTTAACCCTCTAACGGGCAACACCGTAAAAACGATGCGATCAAGCTAATGACTATTTTATCATAAAACTACCCACAAAAAAACCGTAAGTTCTGATTTTCATGCAAAAATAATTATCTGGAGGAGCGCCAGGCAAGAAAAAGTCCAATTTCTCTTTTTCTTTTTTCATGCCTAACGCTCTGCCCAGATATTTTTTCAATTCAGATATATTACAAAATTAAAATAATGCATGAAATTTACTCATAGAAACATTTTTTAGGTCAATCATTTTGTTCTAGATGTCCTTTTCCTTCAAAAGTAAAAAAGGGAATATTCGCGCATTAATTATTTTCGGAATTTTTCGGAATTTTTGTTTTTGAAAGATGATAACTTTTGAATGCATGGTCAGAATGTTATGGTATTAGTATCAAAATGTCAAGAAATTTGTTCTGAACACATTTTGCATATTGCCAATTAAAGACAAATTTCGTATGCGGCTCTGGAGCTCCAAAAGCGAAGGCCGTCTACAGACGGTCTTACCCGTTAGAGGGTTAATTGCCATAAGCAACCTTATAAATGCCAATCTGTTTAGCGTCTAAACTATCTGGACTTTTTGCTCCGACACTAGCAGTTTTCTTCTGACAAACGTATCAACTGAGCAAAACGAGTAGGGTAGAACGGGGAAAAGTGTGTCACGGGGCAAAGTGTGTCAATGAAGCTTTCTAAGTATTCAATGTATTTACCCCATATTATAGATAAATTATTTATTTAGGTTTAACGACTGCATAGAAAAGTGATTTACAGGCTATTTATTTGCAAGCAAGCGTTAATTTTCATGTTTGTTCAAATAACATGCTTCGGGGTAAAGTGCGTCACAGTAGTCTGGGGAGAGGGGTGTAAATGTATAGTTAGAAAAATATTGCTTTGAAAAGGTTTAAAACATCTTGTTCGACAGCACGGTTGGGAGTGGGTGGACTGTATGTTTTAAATTCCTCCATCAGCGCAGATTACCGGATGCGATGTCTCGTATTCTGGGAATTGCCTGTCCTAGGCAATTAAGGCCTAGAGTAGTTCCCCTTAGGGCGTCTTCGCCGATTGCAATGATCGGACGGGCTCTTGGGACACAAACACACCACACACTGTATACTACACTAGTTAATATATTTACAAACTTAACACTTAACAGAGAACATATTCAACTATAGGCACAGACAGCACTACGGCTGCTGGCGGATTAAGGACGCGGACTGACTAAGCATGTCGCTTAGTGCCTTATATAATCTATGACAAACAATGTCCATTTCAATTTTCGATCCGCAATTTTCATGGGTTATAAGAACTTATTTTTAATAATGCCTTACAATGCCATATTGTTGGTTAGTTCGCTAGGCCGGCAGCGTCACTTAATCACGGGTCACTCACGACGCGTAAAGTGAGACCTCCGTTAGTACGGTTTGTACTACCAAACACATCTACTGTTTAATCTAGATTACCTATATGGCACAAGTGTGCATAAAATAACAACGATTAGAAAAAGAACGTATGAGCTAAATAGACCACGCGATAAAATGCTTAAAACAACGTGTCAAAAATATTGAATAGACGTTGCGAGAATCTGCAAAACTTGCCACTGATTGACTTAAACATGCACCGACAATTGTTTTTCACTATTTTTAACTTTACTGGGTCCTACAGATTTAAACCATCCTATGAACGTGACACTCTTTGCCCCATTGATTGACGCACTTTGCCCCGGTGTTTTTCCACTATTAGAAAAAAGGCTCTTTTTCAAAGCTCTTGGAAAAATAGAAAAGACCTTTTCTAATGCTCAATATTTCCAAGATTGTTTAGAAAATATCCTAAAATGTTAGGTACATTGCGCATTGCGGTAGAAATACTGATATTTTTTAATCTAGCACAGTTTGAGCCTAGGTGACACTCTTTGCCCCGTCTTACCCTACTAACAGAAACACTTCTCGGAAAATGCCAGGCCTGTTGATCTCGCATTCTTGAATGCCATCAACGATTTTAAAAATTAACGCTCACCACATGCCATAATTCTGAGTTTCGGCTTCCGGACTCGAATTTCATGACTAATTTCAACACTGATTTCAATTCCAATTTTAAGTCTAATTTTAAGCTTAATTCCAAATACAATTTCAAGTGCACAGGGTCAATCCCGGTGTAGTGGTTAGCATTAACGCCTCTCACGCCGAGGACTCGGGTTCAAATCCCTACCCCGCAGAAGTCACGAATGACCCAAGTTGTTAAAGTGAATATAATCAAATCGAAAAACAAATTGTAACTTGAATCTGATTTACATCTAATTTCAATTCCTACTTTAAGTTCAATTTCAGGTCTAATTTCAATTTTGATTTTAAGTCCTACTTCAAGTACAATTTTAAGTCCGATTTCGTATCCAATTAGCTACGGCTGAAAACCCCATAATAAAAAAAGCTACTACAGTGGTATTCCGATTATATCTACACTTGATTTAATCTACACCCGATTTTAGGTACCCCCGATTTTGTCTACCATTTCGACCCGTTTTTGTCTACCTTTTTTTTAAATTGTCAATTTAACCATGCGGCATGAAAATTATCTTCTAAATGCATGAATTTATACATAACAGAGAATATTTTTTTGTATTTTATAGTTATCTATATGGCATCTGTGGTATGTAGTTATAGACAGAATGGGTATAAAAATGCTAAAGTCAATTACGCAAAGTAACATCCATTTATTTTGTAACGCTTCTTTGTAATATTTCATAATGATCCTTTGTGACATTTTTCTATACCGTAACGCTAACGGACAAACCCCGTCTCCGCTGGGAACTGTGGTTTATCAACCATTTTTCCTTAAAAATTCTCAACTTTTGAACCATTCAACCAATTTTAATACCAAATAAAAAGTATTTTAATGATTTTTTTTTTCTGGAAAAATAACAGCAATAAACTGACGTTCAAAATTTTTATGATTGCAAAAACTTTTTTTGTAGGAGCTTTGGACCTCTTAAAATCACTTAAAACATTTAAAATGATCGTTTTTTTGTTTTTATTATGTTTTTAATTATGTTTCAAAGTTGCGAAAATGCAACGGACTCGCATGATGTTTTATTTAAGAGACACCTTTCTTTGCCAAAAATACCCCTTTTATTACAAGTAAAAACAAAAACAATGCGCCTCCATTATATTCTCGGCACTTTATAAAAACTTAGAGTTTCTTTGGTCTACATAATAAAAACACTATTGTTTTTGCAATCATAAAAAAAACTTTAGATTTCAATTTTTTAATGTAATTAATGTACTTTCCATTTGGTACTAACATCATTTAAATCGGTTCAGTGGTTCAAAAGTTATGAATTTTTAAAGAAATAAAGGTGGAAAGAGTGATAATTTTTGAGACCAGACTGACTCAGAAAAGAGAATCCAGAGTGATTAATAAAAATACGGATTTAAAATTTATTTCAAAGGAATCAGTACACAAAATTTGAATCAAATCAGAGCAATTTTGAATTTCAATATGTCTTTTTTTATAAAATTCTGATTCTGCTGAGTTCGATTCGTAAAATTCCACTGAAATAATACATAATTGAAGAAAATGATGAATATTAACAATATTTTTTGTTCATTTAAATTATTTTGGAGCAATTTATTTTTCCCAAATTTGTCTACTTTCCAAATATATCTACCAAAAACTTTCGAAGGGGTAGATAAAACCGGTAAACCACTGTACTAATTCAATTAGGCCATTACAAATCTATACCTATAAAAAAGTATTTCTGTTTGTCTGTCTGTCCGTATGTTCCATATAGAATCGAAAACTACTGAACCGATCGGCATGAAAATTTGCATATAGGGGTTTTTGGGGCAAGGGAAGGTTCTTATGATGGTTAGAGACCCCTCCCCCCACTAAGAGGGGGGGGCTCCCATACAAATGAAACACAAATTTCTGCATAACTCGAGAACTAATAAAGCAAATGGAACAAAATTTGACATGTGTGTGTTTTTGGAGACAAAAATGTTTTCTATGGTGAATTGAAACCTCTCCCTGCATTAGGAGGGGGAGGCTATACAAATGGAATACAAATTTCCTCATAACTCTAGAAGTAATCAAGCAAATGGAACCAAATTTGGCATGTGGAGGGTTTTGGAGGCAGGAATTTTTTTAATGATGGTTTGAGACCCCTCACCCTTGCGGTAGGGGGATAAGGACTCTCATACAAATAAAATAGAAATTTGCGAGTGTTGCCGGCGACCTGCCGTCGGAAGCGCCGGCCGCTGCGGGGGGCAACTCCCCGTAGAGATCACCTCTATCTAGGTATATTTATTTCCCTAGATCTACTGACCTCTATTATTTTCTTTCAGTTGGGTCACCGCTGCGAAATGGTATTTTCTTCGAAAAGATTTTCCGTGAAGTGGTTCATCCCGCGTAAGGTTTTTCGCGAAATGGTATTCTGCGAAACTCTATATTCCGCGTTATGGTCAACCGAGAATTGGTGTTCCGCAAATGGTATTCGGCGAAATGGTTTGTAATGATGGAGAATATTCAAATGCTATCCGCTTTATTTTATCAGGCTAAGCCATGGGGGGAGTTGTTTTCTACTTTACTGTGAGGAAAATTTGTATATTAAACCACCCATGAACTCCCCAGAAACTTGCAAAACTCAAGATTGTGACAAAGGTCATCCGAGATTTACGATTTATGTACAACACAGTTTAATTTGTGGCAATACGAAGTTTGTCGGGTCAGCTAGTATAATATAAAAGGTGTATGGGTCATTTCGTTTGAGTTTTGCAATTACTTCAAAGTTTTGAATAATCTCAGGAGTTAAATATCGCATTAGTCGACAAACAATGCATTATATTGCAATGTATTTGTACGAAATTGTTACTTTTATTTAAATATATGCAAAAGTATCCAGAATATGAAAATTCATTACGTTGATTCTAAGTTGAAAATGCATCTTTTTCATTAAAATACATTATCTAGCCATGAAAATGTCCGAAAGCTGTGGGCAGACGAGTTTGGACATATATTGACTTACGATTCAGATAGAATTACGTCTGCCCAAGATATTCAAAATGCCATATCTCCGAAACTACCAGTATTGTTTTTTCTAGTTAAGTGATTCTTATGTAGAATTTTCTGGCGAACATTTTAAGTATATTTATTTGCAAATAAAATTGGGGATGTTTTGAGATATTCGCATTTTTCGTTTCAAATTGCAAATTGCAAAAAAACATCATACGATTGCGAGGCCAAAAACCTATAAAAAACTATTGGCATGTCTTTACATCAAGCTGTTTCAGAGATTTTTAAACCGGAAAAATGACTTTTTTTGAAAATTTGTGAAAAAGGAAGTAGCGCCACTGCTAGGGGGATTGATCAATTGGCGTAAAACTTTGGGAAATTGGCTGTGGGGTCCGAATGAATAATTATACCAACTTTAGTTGAAATCGCTGATGGTCGAATCCAAACCTTGTGTACGTTTGATACGGAATGACCCGTATATATTTATTATTTTATGGGTTAGCACATCTTGTACAACTCTTCTCTTTACCTGTTGTTTATGTTTCTTCACTCACCCGACCGATGACAGACAGACCAACATTCTTTGCCGCTGACATCTGTCCACAACATCGATCTCGATCTCGATGACGTACGCTAATCTGCGGCGTACGGTTCTGGCCGATAGCGCCAAGAAGAGGTTTTTCTAAATGCCCTTGACTGATACTTCTGGAGATTTCTTCATTTCCCGGATGATTCGTCCAGCTATCGGTCTTCCGATGATGGCCTCTTCCGGATCTGTTAGCAAGTGAATCGTAAGCTTTGTGCTTGTGCACAATTTCACTGACTGCTCCCCGTCTTATTCCGAACTTCTATGCAATGTTCCACTGTGAAATCTGCTGCAAAAGATCCTGAACAACTAGATTTTGGACTTGCATGCTGATGTTCTTTCCACCCATTTTGATTGTTAAAAACTCTTTGTGTAGCCAACAACAATCGACTTTTATATGCCTAAGTAAATATTTCTTTGTTTATATCGTATCAATTGATTCACTGAAGGTTGTAAATAACATCGCACAGTCCTAGCTGTCATAACATGAAAAAAAGGGGGTTACTCAAAGGTTTTGAGTAATTTTAACGGGAAACTTGCAGTTATTACGTTTTCGTGGGAGAGCCCAATTTCCGAAGCAGTTTTTGGGCCCAAAAGCGGGATTCTGTTTATGAAAATGTATTCACTGCATTCCTCTTGCCAATCTGAAGACAGCGAATATATTTTCATGAACAAAGTTGAAGGTCAAACAAAAAAACTGCTTTTGAAATTTGCAGAATCGATGACGACTAATTTCACCTTAATATTATTTTTTTGCGCGTGGGCTTTTATGTTGGTCAATGAATATTTGCACACATTGAAGAAGTCATGTAAGGGAGTAAACATAATCTAACAAAAATGGCAAAACTTGTTTATTACTTGCAAGAGTAATAGTTAACAAACAATGCTATAAAATAGTCTTTGATAAAAAGTCCAGAAACCGAAAAAAGTGTCTCAACATCCAAGGTGGGCTTTTTTATGCCTATCACTGTACGTCAGAAAGACATCGAAAACATCGTCATAAAAGCGATCAAAAATATCAAGAAAAAAAACCATGCACAACGATGAAGAGAGGCAAGAGACTATAAATGGATGCAGAAAACGCAATGAAGAGACAATAAAATTACATCAAAACCACAACTAGAAACGTCGAAAAAGATTACAAATGACAACACCATCGAACCCAAACCGCTACAAAAGAAGATAAAAAATGGCAACATTTAATGAAACCAAATTTGGCCTTTGGGAGTTTTTGGTGACAAGAATTTTTTCTATGATGAATTCTATTCTTTTTGGGAGAGGGGGCTCCCATACAAATGAAATACAAATTTCCTAATAACTTCAGATCTAATCAAGCGAATGAAACCAAATTTGGCATGTGGGTGTTTTTGGAGTCAATTTTTTTTCTATGGTGAGTTGAGACTCCTCCCCTCTTTAGGAGGGGAATTATAACCCCTCCTACCTATAAGAGGGTAGGAGGGGTTATAATTCCTCCCATACAAATGAAATACAAATTTCTTCATAATTCGAGAACTAATCAAGCATATGGACCCAAATTTGGCATGTGGGGGATTTTAGAGGCATGAATTTATTTTATGTTGGTTTGAGTAGTGGGGGCGGACTCTCATACAAATGAAATAGAAATTTTTACGTAACTTAAAAACTACTCGAATTCGAGAAATTTTAGACTCTTCCATAAATTATTAGTCAATAACAAGACCACCAGAAACTACCTATAGTAACACTAGATGATTCAGGGCGAGACGGCCGCAGGCCACGAGTGTTGTCAGCGACCTGCCGTCGGAAGCGCCGGCCACTGCGGGGGGAGGCCCCCAGGATTTATGTATAGCACAGTTTCATTTTTGGCAATACGAAGTATGTCGGGTCAGCTAGTTATCAATAAAAAAGCAAAGCAAAGCCTAAATAGGTGCTACATTTCTATTTCGAATTTTGACCTTCTGATTTATACAAGACTGCGCAGCTAACTGTAAGAGTACAGGACAATTGCGAGATATGTGCTACGATGCTATTGACTCTAATAGCCTCTCCCAGTCTAGAGCCGAACACTCGATGCCTAGCTTGGTTGACCAAGGTCGTACTTCGAGGCCAACCGAGAAGTTTCTTCTTCTTCTTCTTCAGCAGCATAGAGCCGGGGTGGCTCGTGCTGTTTCAAGCACTCGTCTCCATTCAACTCGGTCTTGGGCCACTCGTCGCCAATTTCCTAGTCGTCTCAGAAGTCGCAAATCGCTCTCGACCTGGTCGAGCCATCGTGCACGTTGGGCCCCCCTGTTCCTGGTGCCGGTGGGGTTGTTGAAGAGGACTATTTTCGTCGCACAGTCGTCCGGCATCCTTACGACGTGTCCGGCCCACCGTAGCCTGCTAACTTTCGCTAGATGTACGATGGGAGTCTCCCCAAGCAGTGCCTGTAGCTCGTGATTCATACGCCTCCGCCACTCTCCGCTTTCAGTTTGTACTCCGCCAAATATCGTCCGCAGCACTTTCCGCTCAAACACGGCAAGGGCGCGTATGTCCTCCGTAAGCAGCGTCACGGCTTCAAGTCCATAAAGAACTACTGGTCTAATAATGGTTTTGTACATTGTTAGCTTCGTGCGGCGGCGTATGCTTCCTGATCGTAGCGTTTTACGAAGGGCAAAGTAGGCCCGATTTCCCGCTTGGATGCGCCGCTGGATCTCCTTACTAGTGTTGTTGTCCGCGGTCACCAGCGATCCCAAATACACGAACTCTTCTACCACTTCTAGTTCGTCGCCGTCAACGGTTACCGTCCGTGGGAGGCGCGCATTTGTTTCCTTTGAGCCTCTTCCTTTCATGTATTTGGTCTTCGACGCATTTATTTTTAGCCCAATTCTCCTAGACTCCGCTTTCAGTCTGGCGTAGATTGCCTCCGCCGTCGCAAAGTTCCTGGCAATGATATCGAAGTCATCTGCAAAGCCTAGAAGTTGGCTACTCTTGGTAAAAATCGTGCCTCTCGTTTCGATACCCGCTCGTCGGATCACCCCCTCAAGAGCGATGTTGAACAGCATGCAGGATAGACCGTCACCTTGTCTCAACCCTCGTCGTGTCTCGAAGGGACTCGAGAGTGTCCCCGAGATGCGTACGAAACACATCACTCGATCCAATGTAGCTCTGATCAGTCGCGTCAGTTTGTCCGGAAAACCGTATTCGTGCATTATCTGCCATAGCTTGTCTCGATCGACTGTATCGTATGCTGCTTTGAAATCAATAAAGATGTGATGCGTGGGCACGTTGTACTCCCGACATTTCTGCAAGATCTGTCGGAGAGTAAAAATTTGGTCCGTAGTTGCGCGAGCCCCCATGAAACCCGCCTGATAATTCCCTACGAAACCTTGTGCTATCGGTGACAGCCGGCGTAACAGGATCTGGGAGAGTACCTTGTAGGCGGCATTTACCAGCGTAATACCGCGATAGTTGCAGCAGTCTAGCCGATCACCCTTTTTGTAGATGGGACAAACCACTCCTTCCATCCATTCCTCCAGTAGCTTTTCCTCCTCCCAAATCCTCGAAATAACCCAGTGTAGAGCCTTTGCTAGCGTTTCTCCGCCATGTTTATAAAGCTCTGCCGGTAAGCGGTCCTTCCCAGCGGCTTTATTGGTCTTCAGCAACCTGATTTCTCGTTTGACTTCTTGGAGATCAGGTGCTAGGACATCACTATCTTCCATGGGCGCTCCTAGGTTAATTTCCGTTCCGCCTCCTTCTGCGACTTCGCCATTGAGGTGTTCATCGAAGAACTGCTTCCACCTGTCGACCACCTCACGCTCGTTTGTAATTAGATTCCCTCCCTCGTCCCTACACACGTCAGGTTTCGGTGTGTAGCCCTTCCGAGTTTGGTTCACCTTCTCATAAAACTTGCGCGTGTCATTAGCTCGGAATAGTTGCTCCAATTCTTCACGATCTCTGTCCTCCTTTTGGCGCTTTTTTCTCCTCAGGATCGTGGTCAACTTGTTCCTAGCTCGTCGGTACTTGGCCAGGTTCTCTCTAGTGGCAATACTTAGATAATTTTTCCAAGCATTTTTTTTCTCCTCCACCGCTTGTTGGCATTCCCCATCAAACCAATCATTTTGTATACTCCGAGGCTCAATACCTAGTGCCGCGGTAGCGGCCTCTCCGATGGCCGAGCGTATTCTGCGCCAACCGTCTTCGAGGTTTGAAGCACCTAACTCCTCGGAAGAAGGCAGTGCCTCATTCAGTACTTGCGCGTAGTTCTCGGCAGCTTGTGGGTTATCTAGCTGCCTGATGTTCAGCCGAGGAGGGCGGCTTTGACGTGTCCGGTATACGGTGGACAGCTTTTAGCGCACATGTACTGCTACTAGGTAATGGTCAGAATCGATATCCGCACCCCGACGGGAGCGTACGTTCGTGATGTTAGAGAAGAACCGGCCCTCTATGAGAACGTGGTCAATTTGGTTCATTGTACGTTGGTCAGGTGATCTCCAGGTGGCTTTGTGGATATCCTTGCGCGGGAAAAAGGTACTTCGGATCACCAGGCCTCGGGAAGCTGCGAAGTTTATACATCGTTGGCCGTTATCGTTTGTGTCGATGTGCAGGCTATGGGGTCCTACCACCGGTCTATACATTTCTTCCCTACTGACCTGGGCGTTCATATCCCCGATGACGATCTTGATGTCCCGTGACGAGCAGCTGTCGTACGTTGCTTCCAGCCTCGCGTAGAACGCTTCTTTCTCATCGTCGGGTCTACCTTCGTGCGGGCAGTGCACGTTAATGATGCTATAATTGAAGAAACGACCCTTTATCCTCAATACACACATTCTCTCGTTGATCGCCTTCCAATCTATCACGCGATCCTGCATTCCGCCCAGCACTACAAAGCCCGTTCCCAGTTCGTTGGTAGCGCCACCGCTCTGGTAAAACTGGGCCTTTCCGCCACGTATCTTCCATACCTTCTCTCCTTTGCGACAGATTTCCTGCAGAGCTACGATACCGAGTTTGCGGGGTTCCAGCTGTTCAATCAGCACCCGCTCGCAACCTGCGAAATTTAGCGATCTGCAGTTCCAAGTCCCGAGTCTCCATTCGTCGTCCTTATTCCGTCGCCTAGGTCGATGCCGAATATTCCGCTCCGAATATGCTTGAATGTTGTTAGTTTGTGTTGTTTAGGTGTGTAGCCGTACTGGGGCAACACTACCGAGTCTCGTGATGGGGCTGCCATCTTATAGTGCCGAGACTCACTACCTCCTTCCCGGTTAGATACGAGACCAACCGAGAAGTTACATAACGTATAAATCTTCAAAAGAGAAATTCTGATACCAACTAGTCAAAAGGGTGTAACTGAGAAATGTAAACAAACCGAGCCCGTATAAGACGTACAGTCTTATGTCAAAAAATATTATGCTTAGACAGTGTTTCTGAAAAAATAGTCAAAATTTGTAATCAATTTTGTAATCAATCAAAGAAATCGATAAAATAAAAAGGAAGCATGAACAAATCCACACGCGGACGGGAAGAATCGCAAAGCCATCGTTCGTTCGTACGGCATTCAACGGAGGTAACAACAACAATGTCAATATAAAAATGTTTTCTATTTTCTTCCAGCTAAATCCGAAAACAATGTACCAATTTATCACCTCCGGGAAAATTCGATCGTAGCCACCACCTCATGAAGTATGGAAGCATGCCCGATGTGCCAGAACTAAGTCTGCAAATTACACTGGCGAACAACAACAAAGCATCGACGAGAGGACACCGTGTAGCTATAGCAAGCAGCAAGGTTTAAATTAAGCTCCAAAGTCAACCGTCGCCAAAAGTCAGCTTTCGGTTCGGTTTTCAAACTCGACCGGCACATGATTTGTGTATAGGATATGGGTATTGCTAGAATGCGGGGTATTTTCAGAATGAATTCAATTAGTGCAAGTTTGCGATTGTACCATGACAACGGAGACTATATCGGTTGCCGAATCTGGCTGTAAGCGCTAGACGTCAAGTACCGGGATATAAGTGGAAGAAATAGCTTCAAATCCGTTTGCTTGCTTCGTCCGGAATTTGCGATGGTGACGAAAGAATAAAATTTAGTGTGATAGAGTTGGCTGTGAAAATCGGAAGTTTTCCTTTGCTTTATTCTTCAATTGCCTTGGGTGGTTCGTCATTTCGAGGGATTTATTCAGGCGGCAGAGTGCGAACCATCGTAGCGCATCGAGGGATTGATTCGAACGAACCGACAATGGGGGGATGAGTTCCGTGCTACAGGGGGAGTGTGCTCGAAAGATAGTGAAAAAGTGGCAAAAAATTGTTCGAGTGTAGTTCTGATGAGTAAGTTATTTTATATTGCCTAGAGAACATAAAGAATTCCACGACCTCTTGCAAAGTTGCGACGGCTGCGTATGCTAAACTGATTCCCGGCTGGGACCGATTTGCATTCGAAACCAACTTTTTGCTTCTCTCAATCGGGAAGCCGCTGGAATTCCACAGCAGGACTCGACGACGATGGACATCGACATCATTGACATCCGGACGCTCGGATATTTGTCCAGCACAAGCACGGTAAGTCGAGTCTTAGAGGATCGTAGATAATATAAATAGATAATAAATTCTATGGGGAAAAAACTTTTTCCGGGTGGATATTTTGGTTGCAATGTGTGAATATATTATCCTATATATCCTATGCTTTTAATATTGAATCGTAATACATCAAATACGTAGGTTTTCTTGAAATGAAGATTCAAAATCTCCAATTTATTTATTTTTTTCATTTATCTACTTTGCATTGTAACTCACGTTTTTGACATTTGTGAAAAACTCTCTTTTGAAATGGAAACAAACTTCATAGCAAATGAGGAAAAAGCTCTCAACAAACTCACAAAACAATCCCTAAAACCAAAAAAACTGATATCTACTTAGGTACCATCGAATTTGCTACTTTTTTTATGATCCCGCCGAATCGATTCAAAGCAATTTTTTAATCTCTATCCTACTAGCACAGTTATTAAAAACCAATCGTGGCAACTGATTTATGACTAATTTCAGTCATAAATAAGTTTCTGTAACCAAAAGTGCGAAAAGTGTTCTTCTTGGGTATATCTTATGCGTTTTGGGCCTCATAAATAGTAAACCAGCGAAATTTTATGTTAATTTACTTTTCTCGCAAATCTTATATATAAAAATGGATTTCTGTCTGTCTGTCTGTCGGTATGTTCTTTATAGAATCGTACACTACTGAACCGATCGGCGTGAAAATTTGCATGTAGAGGTTTTTGGGGTCAGGGAAGGTTCTTATGATGGTTAGAAACCCCTCCCCCTACTAAGAGGGGGGGGGTCTACCATACGAATGAAACCCAAATTTCTACATAACTCGAGAACTAATCAATCCAATGGAACCATATCTGATAGGTGGGTGTTTTTGGAGGCAAGAATTTTTTCTATGATGAATTAGGACCCCTTACTTTCTTAGGAGGGAGGGCTCCCATACAAATTAAATACAAATTTCCTCATAACTCCAGAACTACGCAACATACGTTGTTGTATGATAACCACATTAATGGTCAAATTCTACAACGTAGCGATAGTGTTACTGATCTTGGAGTTGTTTTGAATAAACAATTAACTTTTAGACTTCACTATGAACTGATTATCAACAAAGCATCACGACAACTAGGAACGATACTTAGGATTGTTAACGAGTTTCAGGACCCCGGAACATTACATTGAGAGTTGGTCTCTTCGTATTGAAAGAATCCAGAAACGTTTCATCTGAAAAATATACCGCATGTTACCTTGGAGGAATCTTGACAATCTGCCATCGCACGAGAACTTGTGCCTTTTAATTGGTATTGCTCCGTTTCAGCAACGACGGAACGATATCGTCGCTAATACGGCACACAAAATACTAGTGGAGAAATACGACATGTTTTATGTATTTTGTACACAAGAAAAAATGTTGGGATTTTGCTCCACCTAGAGAATGCATAGTTTGTGCAACTCTAGGTGGCTTTTTCAAGCCTATTTCATTCAGACCACGTGTCGGTTGAAATCTATACCTATAAAGAAGGATTTCTGTCTGTCTGTCTGTCTGTCTGTCTGTCTGTCTGTCTGTCTGTCTGTCTGTCTGTCTGTCTGTCTGTTTTGTGTTCCTTATAGAATCAAAAACGACTGAACCAATCGGCGTGAAAATTTGCATGTAGAGGTTTTTAGGGCCAGGAAAGGTTTTAGTGATGGTTAGAGACCTCTCCCCCCACTAAGAGGGGGGGCTCCCATACAAATGAAACACAAATTTCTGCATAATTCGAGAACTAATTAAGCAAATAGAACCAAATTTGGCATGTGGGTGTTTTCGGTGACAAGAATTTATTCTAGGGTAATTTGAGACCCCTCCCCTCTTTATAAGGGGAATTATAACTCCTCTCTCCTTTAAGAGGGGGGGTTTCCATACCAATTTCCTCATAACTCGAGAACTAATCAAGCAAATGGAACCAAATTTGGCATGTGAAGGTTTTCGAGGGCAAGAAAATTTTCTATGTTGAATTAGGACCCCTCCTCACTTTAAGAGGGGGGGCTCCTGTACAAATGAAATACCAATTTCCTCATAACTCGAGAACTAATCAAGCAAATGGAACCAAATTTGGCATGTGTGTGTTTTTGAAGACAAATTTTTTTTCTATGATGAATTGGGACCCCTCCCCACTTTAAGAGGGGAGGGGGGGGCCCCTATACAAACGAAATACAAATTTCCTTATAACTCGAGAGCTAATCCAGCAAATGGAACCAAATTTGGCATGTAGGTGTTTTTGGAGGCAAGAATGTTTTCTATGATGAATAAGAACCTCTCCCCACTTTAGGAGGGGGGGCTCCTATACAAATGAAATACAAATTTCCTCATAACTCGAGAACTAATCAAGCAAATAGAACCAAATTTGGCATGTGGGTGTTTTCGGTGACAAGAATTTATTCTATGGTAAATTGAGACCCCTCCCTCTTTATAAGAGGAATTGTAACTCCTCTCTCCTTTAAGAGGGGGGGCTGCCATACAAATTTCCTCATAACTCGAGAACTAATCAAGCAAATGGAACCAACTTTGGCATGTGAAGGTTTTCGAGGGCAAGAAAATTTTCTACGGTGAATTAGGACCCCTCCCCACTCTAAGAGGGGGGGCTCCTGTACAAATGAAATACAAATTTCCTCCTAACTCGAGAACTAATCAAGCAAATGGAACCAACTTTGGCATGTGAAGGTTTTCGAGGGCAAGAAAATTTTCTATGGTGAATTAGGACCCCTCCCCACTTTAAGAGGAGGGGCTCCTGTACAAATGAAATACCAATTTCCTCATAACTCGAGAACTAATCAAGCGAATTGAACCAAATTTGGCATGTGTGTGTTTTTGGAGACAATTTTTTTTTCAATGATGAATTGGGACCCCTCCCCACTTTAGGAGGGGGGGGTCCTGTACAAACGAGATACAAATTTCCTCATAACTCGAGAACTAATCCAGCAAATGGAACCAAATTTGGCATGTAGGTGTTTTTGGAGGCAAGAATTTTTTCTGTGATGAATTAGGACCTCTTCCCACATTAGGAGGGGGGGCTCCAATACAAATGAAATACAAATTTCCCCATAACTCGAGAACTAATCAAGCAAATGGAACCAACTTTGGCATGTGAAGGTTTTCGAGGGCAAGAAAATTTTCTACGGTGAATTAGGACCCCTCCCCACTTTAAGAGGAGGGGCTCCTGTACAAATGAAATACCAATTTCCTCATAACTCGAGAACTAATCAAGCGAATTGAACCAAATTTGGCATGTGTGTGTTTTTGGAGACAATTTTTTTTTCAATGATGAATTGGGACCCCTCCCCACTTTAGGAGGGGGGGTCCTGTACAAACGAGATACAAATTTCCTCATAACTCGAGAACTAATCCAGCAAATGGAACCAAATTTGGCATGTAGGTGTTTTTGGAGGCAAGAATTTTTTCTGTGATGAATTAGGACCTCTTCCCACATTAGGAGGGGGGGCTCCAATACAAATGAAATACAAATTTCCCCATAACTCGAGAACTAATCAAGCAAATGGAACCAACTTTGGCATGTGAAGGTTTTCGAGGGCAAGAAAATTTTCTACGGTGAATTAGGACCCCTCCCCACTCTAAGAGGGAGGGCTCCTGTACAAATGAAATACAAATTTCCTCCTAACTCGAGAACTAATCAAGCAAATAGAACAACATTTGGCATGTGGGTGTTTTTGGAGGCAACCATTTTTCCCATGATGAATTAGGACTTCTTACCTTTTTAGGAGGGGGGGGGGCTCCCATTCAAACGAAATACAAATTTGCTCATAACTTTAGAACTAATCAAGTAAATGGAACCAAATTTGGCATGTGAGAGTTTTAGATGGCAGAATTTTTTTTCTGTGGTGTATTACGACCCCTTTCCCTTTTAAGAGGGTGGGCTTCCATACAAATGAAATACAAATTTCCTTATAATTTGAGTACTAATCAAGCAAATGGAACCAAATTTAGCATGTAGGAGATTTTTGAGTCTTGAATTTATTTTATGATAGTTAGAGACCTCTCACCCCTGTGGTAGGGGGATATGGACTCTCATTCAAATAAAACAGAAATTTTGGCGAAACTCAAAAACTAATCCAACTCGAGAAATTCGAGACTCTTCCATAAAACATTAATCAATAACAAGACCACAAAAACTATCTATAGTAACACTAGATCATTCAGGACGAGCCGGTCGCGAGTGTTGCCGGTGACCCGCCGTCGGAAGCGCCGCCCACTGGGGGACTTGCAAAACTCGAGAAGTGATAAAGATCATCCGAGATTCATGATTTATGTACAACACAGGTTAATTTGTGGCAATACGAAGTTTGTCGGGTCAGCTAGTTAAAAATATAAATATAAAAAAGGATTTCTGTCCGTCTGTCCCTATGTTCCTTATAGAATCGAAAACTACTGAACCGATCGGAGTGAAAATTTGCATGTAGGGGTTTTTGGTGCCAGGGAAGGTTCTTATGATTGTTAGAGATCTCTCCCCCCACTAAGAGGGGGGGGCTCCCATTCAAATCTATACCTATAAAAATGGATTTCTGTCTGTCTGCCCGTATGTTCCTTATAGAACCGAAAACTACTGAACCGATCAGCGTGAAAATTTGCATGTAGAGGTTTTTGATGCTAGGGAAGGTTCTCTCGATGGTAAAAGCCCCTCCCCGCACTAAGAGAGCGGGCTCCCATACAAATCTATACCTATAAAGAAGGATTTCTGTCTGTCTGTCTGTCTGTATGTTATAGAATAGAATAGAAGAATAGAATCGAAAACTACCGACATGAAAATATGCATGTAGAGGGTTTTTGGGGCAAGGAAAGGTTTTAGTGATGGTTAGAAACCCCTCCCCCCACTAAGAGGGGGGGCTCCCATACAAATGAAACACAAATTTCTGCATAACTCGACAACTAATCAAGCAAATACAACAAAATTTGGCATGTGGGTGTTTCCGGTGACAAGAATTTATTCTATGGTAAATTGAGACCCCTCCCCTCTTTATAATGGGAATTATAACTCCTCTTCTGTTTAAAAGGGGGGGCTTCCATACAAATTTCCTCATAACTCGAGAACTAATCAAGCAAATGGAACCAAATTTGGCATGTGGAGGTTTTCGAGGGCAAGAATATTTTCTATAGTAAATTAGGACCCCTCCCCACTTTAAGAGGGGGGGCTCTTGTACCAAAGAAACACAATTTTCCTCATAACTCGAGAACTAATCAAGCAAATGGAACCAAATTTGACACGTGGGTGTTTTTGGAGACAAAAATTTTTTCTATGACGAACTGGGACCCCTCCTCACTTTAGGAGGGGGGGCTCCTATACAAATGAAATACAAATTTCCTCATAACTCCAGAGCTAATCAAGCAAATGAAACCAAATTTGGCATGTGAAGGTTTTCGAGGGCAAGAACATTTTCTATGGTGAATTAGGACCCCTCCCAACTTTAAGAGGGGGGGCTCCTATACAAACGAAATACAAATTTCCTCATAACTCGAGAGCTAATCAAGCAAATGGAACAAAATTTGGCACGCGGGTGTTTTTAGAGACAAAATTTTTTTCTATGATGAATTGGGACCCCTCCCCACTTTAGGAAGGGGGGCTCCTATACAAATGAAATGCAAATTTCCACATAACTGTAGAATTAATCAAGCAAATGGAACCAAATTTAGCATGTGAAAGTTTTCTAGGGCATGAATATTTTCTATGGTGAATTAGGACCCCTCCCCACTTTAAGAGGGGGGGGGGGCTCCTATACAAACGAAATACAAATTTCCTCATAACTCGAGAACTAATTAAGCAAATGGAACCAAATTTGACACGTGGGTGTTTTTATAGACAAAAATTTTTTCTATGATGAACTGGGACCCCTCCTCGCTCTAGGAGGGGGGGCTCCTGTACAAATGAAATACAAATTTCCTCATAACTCGAGAGCCAATCAAGCAAATGAAACCAAATTTGGCCTGTGAAAGTTTTCGAAGGTAAGAATATTTTCTATGGTGAACTAGGACCCCTCCCAACTTTAGGAGGGGGGGCTCCTATACAAACGAAATACAAATTTCCTCATAACTCGAGAACTAATCAAGCAAATGGAATCAAATTTGGCACGTTGGTGTTTTTGGAGACAAAATTTTTTTCTATGATGAATTGGGACCCCTACCCACTTTAGGAGGGGGGGCTCCTATACAAATGAAATTCAAATTTCCTCATAACTCGAGAACTAATCAAGCAAATAGAACCAAATTTGGCATGTGGAGGTTTCTGGAGGCAAAAATATTTTCTATGGTGAATTAGGACCGCTCCCAACTTTAAGAGGGGGTGCTTCTTCACAAATAAAATACAAATTTCCTCATAATTCGAGAACTAATCAATCAAATGGAACCATATTTGGCATGTGGGTGTTTTTGGATGCAACATTTTTTCTATGATGAATAAGGACCCCTTACCTTTTTAAGAGGGGGGGCTCTCATACAAACGAAATTCCAATTTCCTCATAACTCTAGAACTAATCAAGCAAATGGAACCAAATTTATCATGTGGGTGTTTTTGTAGCAAGAATATTTTCTATGGTATATTTTCTATGGATTTCTATGGTATATTTTCTATGGGGGGGTGGGCTCCTATTCAAATGAAAAACAAATTTCCTCATAACTCTAGAACTAATCAACCAAATGGAATCAAATTTGACATGTAAGTGGTTTTGGACGCAAGATTTTTTTCTATGGTGAATTGAGACCCGTCTCTTCTTTAGAAAGCGTGTTATGGCCCATCTCCCCTTTAAGAGGGTGGGCTTCCATACAAATGAAATGCAAATTTCCTCTTATCTCGAGAACTAATCAATCAAATGGAACCAAATTTGGCATGTGGGAGATTTTGGAGTCTTTAATTCATTTTACGATAGTTAGAGACCTCTCACCCCTGTGGTAGGGGGATAGGGACTCTCATACAAATAAAACAGAAATTTTTGCGAAACTCAAAAACTAATCGAGCTCGAGAAATTCGAGACTCTTCCATAAAACATTAGTCAATACAAGACCACAAAAACTATCTATAGTAACACTAGATCATTCAGGACGAGATGGTCGCGAGTGTTGCCGGTGACCCGCCGTCGGAAGCGCCGCCCACTGGGGGGCTTGCAAAATTCGAGATTGTGACAAAGATCATCCGAGATTCATGATTTATGTACAACACAGGGTAATTTGTGGCAATACGAAGTTTGTCGGGTCAGCTAGTCTATGCCTATAAAAATGGATTTCTGTCTGTCTGTCTATCCCTATGTTCCTTATAGAATCGAAAACTACTGAACCGTGAAAATTTACATGTAGAGGTTTTTGGGGCTAGGGAAGGTTCTCTCGATGGCAAAAGACCCCTCCCCCCACTAAGATGGGGGGCTCCCATACAAATCTATGCCTATAAAAATGGATTTCTGTCTGCTCTATGTTCCTTATAGAATCGAAAACTACTGAACCGATCGGAGTGAAAATTTGCATGTAGGAGTTTTTGGTGCCAGGGAAGGTTCTTATGATTGTTAGAGATCTCTCCCCCCACTAAGAGGGGGGGCTCCCATTCAAATCTATGTCTATAAAAATGGATTTCTGTCTGTCTGCCTGTCCGTATGTTACTTATAGAATCGAAAACTACTGGACCGATCGGCGTGAAAATTTGCATATAGGGGTTTTTGGGGCCCGGAAAGGTTCTTATGATGGTTAGAGACCCCTCCCCCCACTAAGAGGGGGGGCTCCCATACAAATGAAACACAAATTTCTGCATAACGCGAGAACTAATCAAGCAAATGGAACAATATTTTACATGTGGGTGTTTTTGGAGACAAGAATTTTTTCTATGGTGAATTAAGACCCCTCCTCACTTCAGGAGAGGGGGCTCCCATACAAATTAAATACAAATTTTCTCATAACTCTAGAACTAATCAAGCAAATGGAACCATATTTGGCATGTGGGTGTTTTTGGAGGCATGAATTTTTCCTATGGTGAATTGAGACCCCTCCCCTCTTTAGGAGGGGAATTATGACCCCTCTCCTTTTTAATAGGGGGGGCTTCCATACACATGAGATACAAATGTCCTCATAACTCGAGAACCAATCAAGAAAATGCAACAAAATTTGACGTGTGGGGGGTTTTCGAGGCATGATTTTTTTTAATGGTGGTTTGAGACCCCTCGAACCTGTGGTAGGGGGATAAGGACTCTCATGCAAATAAAACAGAAATTTTTGCGTAACTCAAAAACTCAAACTCGATTTTAGACTCATAAAACATTAATTAATAACAAGACCACCAAAAACTATCAATAGTAACATTAGATAATTCAGCGCGAGACGGCCATAGGCCACCTCTATCTAGGTTTATTTATTTTCCTAGATCTACTGACCTCTATTACTTTCCTTCAGTTGGGTCACCCCTGCGAAATGGTACTTTCTACGAAAAGATTTTCCGTAAAATGGTACATCCCGCGTAAGGTTTTTCGCGAAATGGTATTCTGCGAAACTCTATATTCCGCGTTATACGTTACGTTATCCATTGTTGAAAAAAAATTAGTGTACATTTGAAAACGGTCCGTAATCGGCTGTTCGGCGAAGCTTTTGTTTAACGCCGAAACAGGAGTGTTGTACGGCCGTTATGTCAACTTTGCGAAAGCATCTCTTGATTCTACCAATTAACTGTTTGCAATTAGTAACTCTCCAGTTATTTTTGTACACCAAGGAACTCAAAATCCCGAAGTCGTGGTTTTTGGGTAAAAATGGGATCGAATGAGTATTCAGGAACGATTGTGTTTTTATGGTGTTATGCGATGATGCTCTATCCGGCCAAAATACGTATTGTCCATCTGCATGATGTTTTTGTAGAAATGGGATCAAAATTTTGAGATTTCTGTTGCAGTTCGTAGAAGTGTACAACGCGCTCCCGAAATGCTTCTTGTTTCGACGCCATTTTTAGTAAAACCGGGCAAGCAGAAACAAAACAAAAAATATTAACAAAAAGGGGAGAGAGAGTACTAACACATACATACTTTCATTTCTCTCTGAGCTCGTTTGTTGTTGAGCATAAGGGCCGCGAAAAAATTCCAAAATTTTAGTTGCCAGTAACGATATGTATTGAGTATCGAGCAGAGCAGAGCAGAGCAGAGCGTCAGTATTAAATTTTATTTCGTGATAAGTGAAATTGCTGCTACACCGAACAAAGTTCATGGTGATAATTTTTGTCGTAGGACTACGTTTTACGGCAAGGTTTGAGATAGAGTGTCATTCCAAAAAATCAAAAAATGCGAGCGTCACGGAAAGATGAAAGATTTTGAATACTAATAGCCAAGCGGTTTCCCGGACGATTTTTTATATTTTTGCGCAAATCAATCGGAAAATCTTCTACGCATCCACATCAATAAAGAAAACTATTGATTTTTTAGTATGGACTATTGAAAAATTGGAAATAATGAAGCACTGACCAATTGGAAATCCCCCCTGGAATCGTGATTGGTTGGAAAAGAAGCCATCATAGTTTTACGTGTTTTTAGAAAAAAAGTGACAAAATCTCCCCTTCCCAACAGGTCGAGGATTTTTTTTGACGATTGATAGTCCAGTCCAATTTGATATCTGTGCTTGGGAAATAAGCCAGCACAAATAACAAAGTCTTCTCTTTCCAACAAGATTTATTACGTCCGCAATTAAACCTAGGCCAATTTGATGTCCTTATTTAGGAAGTACGCCAGAAAAAGTTCGGTTCGGTTCTAATATAATTCTGTATAAATGCGCATCTTTACCGTTTCATTGAAAGTGTAGTGAAAATATGTGCTGCTGATAAAACGGGATCAAATTGGTAAAATTCCTTCAACTCAATGTGGGAGAACGATTGGTAATAAAAACAATTTCTAATTTCTGTAAGGCAGTGTCGCGAAGCCCACACTCGTGTGATCTGATTTTCTCACACACGCGTACTCATCCTAACAAACGCGCCGGCGTAAGCGTCCCTTTAGGATTCATACATTGCGACGAGTTTTTGCGTGTGTGTGTTTAGCTAACAGCTACTGACGCTGTGCGCACCTTGGTATAAGTTATCGCCAACCGAGCACTATTTCTTCACCATATTACTAACGCGCATTGAACAAGCGTAGCTTACACTTAGCCCTTAAAGTGTACAAACTCAGATTTTGAGTAGTTTTTCCGAGGTGTGAACAGCGTCAATGGGTTCCGATGATAGCTACGGTTGTCGCTCTCGATCTTTGTTGCTGCCCGAGCTGCTGATGGTGATTTCTCGCGAGAGCTCGCACTCCCGCCAGTGAGTAAAATCGGGGGCGGAGGTGAAGAAGAAAAGAAAAAGTAATGTAAAACCTGTATCCCAGTGCACCTCTTTGCCTCACGGGCAGCTGATTGCTCAAGAGTTTTTTGACTCGGGAATAAGTTATGCAGGAAGATGATGTGAGCATGTGCGTGCGCGAGTGTGTAGGTGGCAGAATGTCTGCACACAGCAACGGTGGCTGTTTGTTTCATGCTTGCGTGTGCGGCGTAAGTGTTGAATGCCATGTTTCTCATACTCACTCGTGTGTAAGCAGGCAACAGTAAATCAATTGTTTGAGTTCTTGATTACGTTAAATAGTTTCCAAATGTACATAGAAATAACTCTGGAGTCTATTGAGGATTGAACGTGCACAATTTTACTATTTTGATAAATTGTCGCATTATTACGTGCAATGATCGTTCGATCACTTTGGCTCAATTTTGGTTCATCATGTCCCATACATAACATGAGATGAAGATAAATTCCTCACAGTCCAACTTGTTACCCTTTTTATAGATCGGGCAGATAAACCCGTCTTTCTACTCCTCCGGAAGCTGTTCCGTACCCCAATTTTTTAAAAATTAACCGGTGCATACAAACGGCCTGCTTTCCAGGTCCCATTTTAATATGCTCCGCTCCGATGCCATCCTTCCCAGCCAACTTGTTGTTCTTTAGCTGCATGATGGCTTCCTCAACTTCGCCTATCGTTAGGGCTGGCACCTCTTCCCCGTTTGTTGCACTATCGAACTCGCTTTCCCCGCCACCTTGGTTCGCCGCTTCAGCGCCATTCAGGTGTTCATCGAAGTGCTGCTTCCACCTATCGGTCAGCTCACGATCGTCCTTCAGAATCCTGCCATTCTTATCCCGGCACATTTCGGCTCGCGGCACAAACCCTTTGCGGGATCCATCCAGTTTCTGGTAGAACTTTCGCGTTTCCTGAGAACGATGCAGCTGCTCCAATTCTGCATATTCCTGCTCTTCAGGTAGCGTTTTTTCTCTTGAAAGATTTGGTTTCGCCGCATCATCTTCTGTTTTTGTCTTTCTACGTACTGACGTGTGGCACTGCGCATCTTTGCCCACGCAGCGTTCTCCTCATCAATCACCCTCCTACAATCATCGTCAAACCAATCGTTTCGCTGACTCTGTGCCACATGCCCGCTGGAGCTCTCCGCTATACTAATGATGGCTGTTTTGATGGTATTGCAAGATTCCAACAGCCCTCGAGAACGACTTTGTCCAGCACGTCCTCTCTCGCCAGCGCAGCTTCGAGTGAATACGGGTAAGTTGCGGCGACGTCTGCCTGCTTCAGCCAGACCTAACCGAGGCTGGCGTCGGTACCGAATGTTGTTCACAACGGAGAGCTTGTGAGGCGCATCTTAACCATCACTAGGTAGTGGTCCGAGTCAACGTTAGCGCTTCGATAGGATCTGACGTCGATAATGTCTGAGAAGTGCCGACCGTCGATCATAACGTGGTCGCTCTGTGATTATGTCTAATTTGGTGACTTCTAGGTATATTTGTGTAGGATTTTGTACTGGAAAAAGGTACTAGGTACGGCCATGTTCTTGGAGGCGGCAAAGTCGATAAGTCTTAGGCCCATTTCATTGGTCCGCTAGTGCGCGCTGAATCGTCCAATCGCCGTTTTGTGTTCCTCCCTCTGGCCAACCTGCGTAGTTAAGTTCCCGATGACGATCTTTATATCATGTTTTGGGCAGCGGTCGCATTCATTCTCCAACTGCGCGTACAATTCACCCTTGTCGTCATCGGTACTTCTGAGGTGAGGGCTGTGTACGTTGATGAAGCTTATATTAAAAAACCGGCCCTTGATTCTCAACCTGCATAATTGAGGATTGATTGACCACCACCCGATCATCCGATTCCGCATCTCGCCCATCACTATGAAAGCTGTACCCAGCTCGTGTATATTGCCGCAGCTCTGGTAGATGGTACGTCCATCTCTGAACGTACGTCTAGGGTGACCACATGTCCTGATTTACCAGGACATGTCCTGTTTTCACGACCGTTATCCTGGTGTCCTGGTTTACAGCGGAAAATCCTGATTTTTAAAATGAAATCCTGCTTTACTAAATAAATTTAAGTACAAATGTTTTTAAAGTCCTGCTTTGTCAGTTCCTCTAGAAACTTAGGTTATCTTATCTTCGATGCCTGATTTTACATTCTCAGTTTCGTAAATGTAGCATACTTGCAACTGTTTATACTGCTGTAGGCCCGACGACGAGACGTGCGACAGTTGATCCTCATGGAGCATCAAGATCGTCATCGGGGTTACGAACGCGTCTATTGTCTACACACCGACACGAACGAGAACTTTGCAGCTTTTCGAGGCATGATGATCGAAAGCACTTTTTTCCAAGCAAAGCTAACCACAAGCCCCCCCTTGGGATCACCTGACCAACGGGTATTGAGCCTAATCTGTTTAATTCTCAACGATTGCCGATTTTTCTCATATATCATCAATATGCGTTCCCTACGGGATACTGATACACCCTAAATAGTACCAGTAACTGTGCGCTCAAGCCTACCGACGGAATACAAAGTGCTCCCGGATTTTATTGCGGCGTCTTTCTACAATAGCAAGAAATTTCGTGGGCAGTACCAGCCGAGCTTTACGAGAGACCGTGCTACTACGGGTCAAATTTTCTCACTCTGACAATTTCTCCAGAGTTGCCAGGAGTACAACATGCCCACGGTTAATATTGACGTGGATTCCAAGGCAGCATACGATACAGTTAAACGTGAAGAGCTATGGCAGTTAGTGCACAAGAACGGTTATCCAGACCAACCAACGCGGTTGGCTCCTTTCGAATTGTCCTTTGGACTGTTTGTTTAGCATCGTTATTGGAAGTGTGATTGATCTGACGAGCGAGCATCGGAACGAATGAGACGAACTTCAGCAAAAGTAGCCAACCTTGTCTTTGTAGACGAGTTTGATATCATTACTACTTCATTACAATCCACGCTAGTCCAAAAACGGAGGTTAAGAGGATTGGGTAAAAAATCAATGCGCCGCAAACCAAATATTTAACGAGACCGCTAATAATGCAGCTAAGCATTATTAGCGGTCTCGCTAAATATTTGGTTTGCAATGCATTTAATGTGCATTCAAGGATACATTTAAGGTGGACTTTCTTTTCACTCCGCAAGATTTGTGCTGCCTTGCTTATGGAAGATAGACGTGTATTTGTACGAAAGGTGTTGCGGACTGTTTTTGGCGGAGTACAAGTAGAAAGCAGAGAATGGCGCAGGCATATGATTCCCATCGTACACGTGGTGAAAATCGGGATGCTTCGGTGGACCAGCCATGTCGCAAAAATGCACCAGCGACTCTAGAAAAAGAGGGGTCTTACGTGCTGCGTAGCTCGACAAGATGGCAGCTGACTTGCGAGTGTTGAGATGCTCAGCGTATTGGCGATGAATAGCCCAGGACGAGTACAATGGAGAAAAGCTCTTGATATAGCATGAGCAACCCCGGGTCCGTATGATATGCCTTATTCGTTTTTGGTCTCCTATTTGATGTTTTTCTGGAGCTTGCCAGGATATTTGGGGGCCTTTCATTTGATTTTCGGTACCATTTCGACGGTAGTTAGGTTTAGCTGGCTCACTGAAACTCACCATAGCATTTATACAAGAAAGCATTTGGCTCCACAATAGTAATTTGGTTATCTGTATGGTTGGAGTGGTACATCATAACGATCATATTTGTCTAGCATTGCTGTGAGAATTGTACATCTAAACACAAGGAGCGGAAGGTTAGGATAGTCGATTTATCGAATCTAAATCTTCATAGGCCGACGGCGATGAGTTTGGGTAGTCGACTAATTTGTCTACCTTGGTTCATTGGTAACGGCAGACAATGATACTTGTCGTGAGATTCGGAGGCGTATTAACAGCGGAAGTCGTGCTTACTATGGGCTTCATAAGCAATTGCAGTCGAGCAGACTAAGTTCCCGTATATAGACAAGACGCTTATTAGACCGGTTGTTTTACGGGCATGAAACTTGGACAATGCTCGAGGATGACCTGCGAGTACTCTGTAACCGTCGGCTTAGTCTCTACCCAAGGTTTAGGAGAGTGTCATGCGTGCAAAATATTTTATGAATGTCCCGCAATAAATTGTCAAGAGAATAGTTGGAACTCTCTATTGCGAACAGCTTTCCCCGATGACGTGTACGCAGCCATACGTCAACGGTTTCCACCCACCCACTACCAGGTGGCGGAAAATGGAGCAAAGCTTACATGGATTGCGGGTGGCGACAAAGAGTCAAGAAAATGATAAGCGATAGACAGTGGAGGTTTTAGCGCGAAAAGGTCATAGATCGTTGGACAAAAGATAGCTTCAGCCATTACCCAGTCCGAAGTTAAACAGTACGGTACCGAAAAACGAAATATAGTCGCACAACTGGGACAGTGAAGACAAAACTAAAATGAAAGTCTGCAAAGCAAACAACCGATATAGCTATCAGAAAATTCTTACGGCATATTCCCGACCATGACCGCTCCAAAACTCGACGCTAAGCAAACCATCTCGCTCTTAGGACCCCTGAGTTTCCTGCGTTTACCTGACGGTTACCAACCGAATTTAGTCCTCACATCCGCCGTTACCACCACACCGTCAATCCTGAAGCTGTAGGAGCGTCCCTGCCAACGGAGCCATCTCAGTTACGCCGCGTCGTCGCCAACGCGCTTATTCAGAGCCCCAAGTGCGCCCGAAGCATCTCCGCCGGAAGTGAAACCCCTAGATATCGAACGGTAGGAGTTACCGAGGGAAATCCGTTAATAAAGGGAACAGTTTAAGCAGAAGGTTTTCAGGGGTTTTCTTGACAGCAAGTCGCGAACGTTTGCAGTCCCTGAGGTTTGTTTTAGGGGGTGTCGTAAGTGCTGGGTAGTTACGACCCCGTCAGTTGCAACTTGGAGTTTTCGGAATACGAAAACCAAGAACGATCTTCGGCGGCGTACAGGAAAACGGAGTATGGAGATGGAGGATCAACCATTGATGAATGATGAATTATCAACCAAACGATGAACATGCACAGCTCTATGGCGAACCCAGTATCTCAAAAGGTGGCTAAAGCTGGACGGATACGATGGGCAGGACATGTTGCAAGAATGCCGGACAACTACCCTGCAAAGATGGTGTTTGCCTCAAATCCAGTAGGAAGAAGACGACCAGGAGTGCAGCGAGCAAGATAGTTAGACCAGGTGGAGCGAGATCTTGCGGAGAGTACTCGGTGTCCGAGGAATTGGAGAGCAGTAGCCCACAGCCGAGTTAACTGGCGAAACGTTATTCAACAGGCGTTGTCATAGGATGGCAAAATATTTAAGTAGGTAAGTAAATCTTCATCGGCATGTTTGGGCAGAAAATGTCCTGATTTTTAGTTGGATCGATATGGTCACCCTACGTACGTCCCGTTGAGTTCTTCCAGCACACCTCCTGCTGCGCTACGACGTCGAACTTGTGGCTCTTCAATACATCGGAGAGCACTCGAGTGCTCCCTTGGAAATTGAGAGATCGGCAGTTTCACGTCCCGAGTTTCCAATCCATAGTCCTTTTTCGTCGCGTGGGTTTATTCCGATTGTTCCAGTCCGAATTTCTTGTTCTTCGCTCCGTGCTCTAGTTTTTTTTCGTGGTGGTGGCATGCAAAGCTTACTACACCAACCCCCTGTTTCGCCCGAGGTCCAACGAAGCGGGTGTACGATGAACCCTCCAATCACCGGTTGGTATTCCTACTCCTGGCCGATCACACCTCCTGCAGCCGTACGACGTCGAAAGTCGTTGAACAAAGTTTCTCCAATGTACTGGGTTGTGGGCTACCGCTCTTCGTTTTGTTTCTACCGGATTTAAAGCGAACATCATGATGAATGAATATATGGTACTACCACCTGCCTTAGCAGAACATCCGTTCATAGCAATGAGCCTATCATGTCAAAAAGAGTTGAACATATTCAACGATTGGTCATGCTTCCCAACTCTTGTATGAAGGGCCAAAAGGGAATTGGTCGATAAGCAACATCACTTACACGTACCAGGGATTTAGAGAATCTCCTTCCAAGGGCTAAGTCACCTGAGTCAATCGTTGAATAAACCGTCTTAATGCAGAATGACTCCAGCAGGTGGGGAGAAGAGCCCGCTCATTATCCACGATGTGTTGTTAATCGGGCCAAGATTAACCCTAGAAAGTTGACTGTTTCACTCTCCCTAGGCCCACCGCTTCAAACAAGTGCTCTGATGGTCCCTCCCTCTTCCTGATTATAGTTTATTTATGAAATGTGGTATATATGCGTAAAAATAGAACAATCTCACCAGCAGTCCTTCGAATGGAATAGAGTTGCGTCCTTTTAGTTTCCATAAATGCTTCTAATAATTAATTTGATTTTTCTTCTGGTATCCAATATCCATGTGCAGTATTAACACTCGTATTGGCCAAAGTTTTCACTATAAAGCAGTAAATGCTTCATAAGCTAAAACGAAAAAAATAATTAAAATAACTTATATTATGCTTACCAGATCGTGTGGCTCCACCTTCTGCCCAAAACCTCGATTATGAGATCAGGCAGCCGGGAACCACACAGTATCGCACCTCCTAGCTTGGCTACTCAATAGAGCATTACCGGGTATGGCCACGTGGAGGCGCTAGGTAGGGGTTTGGGATAGCTAGAGCTATATTGGACGCTCCTCATTTGCCTTCCCCATTTCATCCCCTGGATTTAAAGCGAACATCATCATCATATTCTGTTCCCCTGTACGCCGCCAAAGATCGTTCTACATCATTCGAAAACTATGAGCACTCGCAGGTCCTCCTTGAGCATTGTTCACGTTACATGCCCGTAGAGAACGACCGGTCTAATAAGCGTCTTGTATCAGGGTGTACTTTGTACGGAGGATTAGTCTGTTCGACCGGAATTGCTTATGAATCCCATAGCAAGCAAGTCTTCTGCTGGTAATACGCCTCCAATATAGAGGGTGTCCCACATGAAATTGTGTCACGAATGAAACGCTGTAGAAAATTACCTAATTAACCTATCCTTTTCAAACTTTCAGATAATAAAATAAAATTCTCGCGCAACATGTGAAAAGGGCCTATCTGCAAATGAGAGATTTTCTTCTTGTCTCTTCTCTTGCGTTTACCACGGCAACATAAATGCATTCCAATGCAATTTTTCTTCGCCAATAGCTAGCAAATAACGCCAGCAACCGTTTCTTGCAGAATTAACACGTTCTAGTGTATTTGCATCGCCGTGATAAACGGAAGAGAGGAGATACGAAACGAATCTATCATTTGCACATCCCTTTTCACATGTTGCTCTAGAAATCATCAGTAAGTTTTTGACATATTTATTTCATTCAACTTCAATACCATAACCGTCTGGTCGCACCTTACGCTTAATTCCACTCAAAAAGTTTTGTGCAACATCTCGCTGCAGCTTCTTCTGTACGGAAACCCACTTTTTTATGTCTTTCTCAGATTTGACCTCCTTAGGATGCTTCCGCAGTGCCTGCTCCATAATAGGCCAGTATTTTTAATTGAGCCTTAGTTCCGGTGCGTTGGGGGGTTCATATCCTTGGGTACGAAAGTAACCCCGTTGGCTTCGTACCACTCCAGGACATCCTTTGAATAGCTAGATCCGGCAAGAAGATCGTAGAACCGTCGTGTTGCTTCAACAGAGGAAGTAGACGTTTCTGTAGACACTCTGCCCGTTTACAGTCCCGGTAGTCACGAACGGCGCACTCTGTTTGCCACATGAGCAGATCGCTTTCCACATCATGTATTTCTAGACAAACTATGATAGTTTCTGCATCCTTACTTCCTCCGGAACATCAAACTTGTGCTGGGCGGTGAAGTACAGTAGCCCCGGAAGCTACCGGAAGTCCGACTTGACGTTACTCTGAGAGAATTAAAAAAAATTTCAGGTGCTTGCGCAAGATAAATTCACGGCGTTGCTTTTCGGGTGATGCCATTTTTTCCAATTTTCGAAAAACTCACCGTGATAAAAATACAGTGTAAACAATACACTCTAAACTACTTCTACCCAAATTTTCAAGGGAAAATATCCAACGGGTAATTTTCTACAGCGTTTCTTCCGTGATGCAATTTGATGGTGGACACCCTTAATGTGTTGAATAGCTAAAGATGGCGGATCTAAACGCGTTTTGTTCGATGTCCTCAGTTGTTCGACGTAAGTTGACGATGTAACAGCTTTTGGTTAAAGGGTCGTCACAATCTGGTGTTCCACTGTAAAATCGTAGAGCAATCGTTAAAGCCGTACTATAGCCAATGACGGAAATTTTATTTGGTTTTCTTCCAACCAATTCACGACGTAAATTGGCGATCGCTGTTCTCTTTTCCAGTACACGTACATGTAGTTTGGCGTCCGGCTGTTGTTCATCGGGGCACTAATAATTGGCATGTTATACCACTGAAGTTATACCGACCGTAGCATTAAAGAAACCGGACTGTTTGATAAAATTACTTTGTTTTGACTGTACGCGACAATTGTACAAGTGCAAACTGCAATTGCTCTTCACAACAGCGCAATACGGAATGATTTTTCATGTCCTAACATGTTGATTAGAATAAGCCTTAGTAACATACTTGTTACAAAATTGTACACTTGACTGTCATATAGCTAATAATAAATTGTTATAACTAAAAGTATCGTAACACCAACAGAATATTTTTGACGCTTATGTTCTTGACCAGTTAGGCAGTGTACCCCTCTAAGGTCTACATCATTTTTAGCACCGCAAAATTCACTAAAATGGCCATAACTTTTTTATCTTTTGATATTTTTTCATCAAATTTGGGAATTTTGCCGAAAATATTTTCTATTTTCATAATATCTATAGATAATGGCCATATGCCATATGGTCCCGGAGTTATTCCGGAGTTCCTTGGGGGACCGAGATATGGCTATTTTAGATAAAGTTGCCAAATATCTAAAATTTGTTTAAAATCTTTTGATTTTTGTAAACATATCATCGACTGTGGATATATCAGTTACTTTGCTGCAGTTATGAGCCATGGTGCGCGCCATCCGGATCCGGGGGGACACTATGAATCCGGAACCGGTTCCCGTAACGGGACATTTCAGCATCAGTAAAGCATGTCGTGTCGCATATCAAAAGACATCAGCATTCGATAAAATAGCGATTGGTGATCATCTCATGTCTCTCAGAGGCCGTATGACCGGTCCCGGGTCCGGGGAGGGTTTCTTTTCTGATTCAAGCACGGAACGGATTTCGGAGGAATTTTTCCGGGACCTGGAATCGGCCATATGGCCTCTGAAAGACATGAAATGATCACCAATCGCTATTTTATCGAATGCTGATGTTTTTTGATATGCGACACGACATAGTTTACTGTTGCTGAATTGTCCCTTTATGGGAACCGGTTCCGGATTTATGGTGTCCCCCCGGATCTGGATGGCGCGCACCATGGCTCATAACCGCAGAAAAGTAACTGATATGTCCACAGTCGATGATATGTTTTCAAAAATCAACAGATTTCAAACAAATTTTAGATATTTGGCAACTTTATCTAAAAAAGTCATATCTCGGTCCCCCAAGGAACTCCGCAATAACTCCGGGACCATGTGGCATATGGCCATTATCTATAGGTATTATGAAAATAGAAAATATTTTCGGCAAAATTCCCAAATTTGGTGAAAAAATATTGAAAAATAAAAAAGTTATGGCCATTTTAGTGAATTTTGCGGCGCTAAAAATGATGTAGACCTTAGAGGGGTTAACGAAAATAGGCGCAATGGAACAGGTGTGAAACGGAATAGGGAGCATAAACATATTACATAACGTAACGTTACCTAAATCATAATACACATATACACAGATCGAAACTGTTCTTCTTGTATTCAAACGAAGGTCATGACAATTAAATATTAAAATAACGTAAAAATTTCGTTTTCTGTAGTGGTTAATATGTGTCGCTTCAAATACTTTTCAAACATAAAGCTGTATGTATACTGTAATTGTAACCATAAAATGTACGTAGGTCCTAATCAGGTTTCCGTCAGCAAAAAGCATTCGCCAAAATTTTGGCGCCGACAGCAGAAGAAAAGCCATATCAGAAAACTTGTCATATGTGAACCATTGAGTGACTGTCTGCTGACGACACTGCGCTGCGCTGCCATCTCCATCTCCATCACCACCAGCACGGTCCCCACGGAAGGGAAAGTAAAGGATGACACTTTGCCATAGCGCTTTTTTCCACTGCGAGACATCTCGCAAATGTTCTGCAACTCAGCCTCGAGGTGGCTCGACAAAACTCATCATAACGATATCCGACACGCTTTTCGCCACTAATGTCTACTTCAGCACGGCAGGAAAAACCGCTCCTTCCGCACCCTAACAGACTGTGACATCTCCACAGCAAATAACGGAACAGACGGGAAACATTTTTCTGGCACGTTTGGAGAGCACTCTTAGTTTGCTACACCGATTGACAAAAAAAGTTTTTCTTTTCTTCATTAAAGCAGCCTATATTTGAAATATTACCTACCCTTCTCGTTTACCGGTAAATGTGGCGTGATTGATGCCTCTTTTCCGTGGCCGAGTGAAATAAGCATTCTTCTTTCCAGAAGGACATAACGGGCCTTGCTTGAGTTCCTTTCCATCACAGTTCGAAGTATCTCCGAGTGGGCGCTCCACGGTGGCTTTACATGTGGACAAGCAACGCAACAGCAAACCGGAGCAGACAAGTCGTTTGTTATCATTAGTGTAGTTGATTTGAATGGAGTGCGGCCTTTTGCAACAGCGGCGGCAACCTAGACGGCGTTGTGTTTATCGCATCGGACTTCTCATATGCCTGCCCTAACGCCAGCTGGGAATTGTGAACCATTTTCGACCGAACAGGCGACAGTGGATGAAGAAATAGCCATGCTGAGCTTGGCAGAAACCCAGTGATAATTCACTTATCGGAAGTCAAAGCGGTGCCGGGTGCACCGTGTGGTAAACTGTTCTTCACCTAATTCTGACAGCCCTCCTCTCAGTGAGGACAGCGAGGGTGAGTGAATGTGTCACTGAGTGAATGCTTTGATGTCACCACATTCAACGAATAGAGAAGAATTGTACATTCTGGCGCGGGTGGAACGCCATCCACGACAATGCACATTCACGGGCGTTTGCTGGGTTATGGTGCGCATTCTTGTCGGATGTATTCACAATGGTGTGTATAAGCTTTTATTGAGAGCATAAAATGAAAATTTATGGAGAAAATTAGCACCACTAGCCGACAATGACGGTAATAGTGGCTGTGTAGAAAGTTCTCGCAATCGATGGTGAACCTATAAGCCTTTGTTAGATCGAAATTAATTTCATTTGTGAGCTTCGACAAGCCGATTCTGACAAGTTAATTTCTTGCCGGAACCTAATTTAAGTAGTAAATCAGCCAATGTAGTCAATTGAGCTTGAAAGAAAAGGTTATTCCTTCAATGAGACTGTTTCTTGGGTTTCGAATTACCTTCTATCGTCTAATACCTTGCATATAATCCTGTAAGATTTCGACTGCCAGCTGCGTACGAAAGTATAAAAAAACTTTTGCAATATCCATAACGCCTAGAATCACGTGCAAAATATAAATGCAAGATGGAAAACTCCAGGTTGGTCTAGAGCTATGTCGATGATCTACCTAGCCAGAGGTTCTTTGTTCGAATCTCGGGAAAAACTTTTAAAATCAGTAAGAATAGCCAAGAATTTTCAAGTCAATAGTTACCTGTAATATCTGTTGAATAGTAGAAGGCCAAGTTCCAACAGCGAAATATAGTACTGTAAAGCTTTGCATTTCTGATGAAAGAAAACCGTAGAAAGAAAGGAAACTAATTAAAAGTTCGATAAAAATTCAACGTGACAAGTCCCGCGATGGGTCAGGGTTTGTTGTTTCCCACAATTTGTATCCCACTTGACGTGGTTCGCCAGTGTTTTCTCTCTGTTTTGCATAAATACCGACAGGCAATAACGAACTGAAAGCGGGGCAGGGCACAGCACAGCATCAACGAGCAAAGCCCATTGTTATAAGAAATGGGCAAAGAATAGGAAAAGTTTTCCTAAAGTTATTTGTTTCGACAGGCGACGCATGGTGTGATTGGCATCCTGAGCGCGACTGGGTCACAGAGCTTGTATATGCAACACCCAGACAGCACACCACTGGTAAAAGTTATGACAACAATAAGCGACGAAATGAGACTTTTTTCTCGTCAAACGGAAGCACATTCCTCCGGCGCTTCGCCATCATTAATCACACCAGTTTGAGGTTTCCGTCTGTGCAGCAACAAAGTGACAGAATTAACCTCAATGAGATGATCAAATTTATGAATGCGAAAATTTATTCCGCCCCCTTCGGCCGTCATAATATAATGTCTACAAAGTTGCAAACCCCATCGTGTTTCCGTCGATAAAAATAGACAAAATAGAATCCGCATACCAAAGAAATGACAACAAAACTAGACGACCGAAACGGCAGCAATGATTTACCCCATAAGCGGTAGGGGCTTTGGTTGTCGGTAGATTAATTGGTTGATATTTGCTAAAGTTTCACGTTGCAGAGGCGATTGGCCGATGAAAACCGAACGGGCACAATACAGACGAAGATCCTTACGGCTCGACACCAGCTTAATCCATTCATTACGTGCTCATTGTCATGCTCTTTTATCGTAATATTTGGTGGTGGCCGAGGGTGTTAAGAAGTATTAGTTTTTTCTACCGTTTGTTTGATGCCTTGTGGCTGGCGCTAATGATTCTTGATTAGATGGTAATGACGATGATGATGGCAAAAATCAATCTCGTTTATCTGAATCTGAACTGTATAAGTAACAATTAGAACATACATTTAAACATTATATTGGAAAGTATTCTTTGGATGTTAGCTACCAGACTAGCTAGTAATGAAGTACACCGGGGTAAGTGAAACTTGAAAATTTTGCAATTATCGTTTATTCCACTGTGTAATCTACAATTACAGGATGAGTAGTAATAACTGTCAGTAAAGTAAATGGTCACAAAAATAAGACGTTTGCATAAATTTTAATTTTGAGTGCATTTCGTGTGAAGTGGATCCTGTGAGATACATGTATGTGAGGTGCATGCAGGACTCTATATATAGTCACTCTACTTCCCCCTTAACGACGAAAGTGTTGGCAACGCTGTCATGTGAAGCTGTCACAGTGCGCGATTATCATTGGCAACATTGCTCGCGTATCGGCCCTTTTTCCAGCAGACCCTTGGACAGGTAAGACGTGCTTGTTCACACAGCGCTTCTCCACGTCGAGTGATTTCTACAGTGCAATTTATAATGGCGTCTGGCATGAAACCTGTTATGCCATTGAGTATTCACATTGGCGATTCCTGCCTACTATTACGAACAGTTGATAGTTTTTTTTACTCTCGTAGAATCACTCGACATGGAGGTCTGTTATAATTATCCAAGTGACGTGTAACGAAAACCGTCTAAAATATGGTCTGTAAGGAAAACGACCAAAGATAAAATGGCGTGCCGAGACGACCGCCGTGTGTGTAATGAAAACCACATGAAATATGACGAGTAAAGAAAACCGTCAAGACTTGAAGGTGTGTAATGAAAACCACCTAAAAAAATCGGCGAGTTGAGACAACCGCTGGGGGGTAAAGAAAACCCTCGTGAAAACTCGGCGAGCTGGAACAATCGCTGGCGGGTAAGGAAAACCCTCCCGGAAAGAAAATCGGCAAGTTGAGACAGCCGCTGGTGTGTAAGGCAAACCACCTAAAATAGCAATTGCGTGAAAAAAAAAAACAAACAAAAAAACAGGTGCGTAAGATAAACCGCCTGGCTTAATTAAATGGCGTGTTGGAGACGGCCGCTAAGAAATACCTGTGTTGTCATAAGCGCCAGTTATAAGTCAGTATTGTTACTTCTAAACATATCACCACGATTGAAAACAAACAAAAAATCAGCAATCAAAGATGTTGGTTTTCTGTTTAGTATGTCGTAATGATTACGGCTAGCAATATGTGAGTAGTGAGTTGCTGTCAGTCGAAATTTACAGAGTTGCCAAATTCTTATCGAGCCAACGAAATGATTGAGTTGTCAAAATAAATCGAGCAGTGCTAGCGGTGACGAGATAGTAACAGTGTTGTGACGACTTCCAATGCAACGAAATATAAGGTGAAATATTGCGGAGATATGACGTCACAGTTTTTATCATTACGCTATAGGAGGACTTTTCCAGTGATGATTGTGTTGGTGCTTGAAAATGAGGCAAACAATGCAGTAAATAAAAGAGATGCATTCCTTTGTCACCAAGGCACGAAATAAATTTTATCTTTACGCTAGCTCAAATGCCGGCAAATTATCAAACTATTCGCTTGAATTTTGAACAGGATGAAAATTTGAGCGAGATATATATTCTACAGTAATGGAATAAACGGAGCAACATGATTAGTTGATATTTTTTGGTTTCCAAAAATTAAGCAAAAATCATGCATTACACGCGTATTTCGTGTTCGCTAATATAGGTGCCTAAACTGTTAAAAAACTATTGGGGTTTTTTTCTTAAATGCAAGTGTGTTGCATTTTGGGGGGCACACAAAATCTCTAAGCCAGGCATATTTGTATGCAGAATGTGTTTGACTGCCATTTATTCTGAATATTTCAGAATTTGTGTCTGTTAGGGGTGCAAAAGAATTTTTTTTATAGTTTACATGGCAAATAATATTATTTGCGTATACACTGACAGTAAAGTTCCGGTTATGTAGAGAAAAATAATGTTTATTGGACACTTTAAATGCTTCCAGATGTACCAAAATTCTTAACACAGAATTTACCAATGGCCGATATTTTATTTCGATATTGTTGAATTCCTAATTACGTGTGTGAGTTCTCATGTGCGGGCATGCCGTAAAAGCGTTATAAAATCAAGACAGAGTTGACTTAATTTATAAATTAGAATTTATTGGAGGCGACTTTAGCAAAAGTTCTGTATTTATATTATAATATCCACAGAATTCTGTATTCACTCAAGAGGGTTAAGAAGCTGCCCTTCATTTACTAGCGGATTGTCAAATTTAAAATTAAATTGAATTTAATTAAATTTGAATACCACATGTAGAACCCTATTTAATAAGTTGAAGGCAACTAGTAGGGTTAGGTATCCAGTTCGAATGTTCCTTATTCAAGAGGTCTGCGCTTCTTCTACTTGGTATCATTTATTTAAATATGTCGATAAAAAAATGAAGTATTTTGAATATAATCTCTTTCATATTAACGATAGCAAAGAGTGGTGTTTTCTTTTCATGTGCCAAAATACTACACATTTTGCTTTCACGCTGCTACCCTCTGTTATGCATGCTGCGAAGTAGTTACTATTCGTAGGTTTTCGTGCTGTAGGGTTTTTTACATTTGTACTAAACGTACTAAATAGTCAATACTCGAAGAGTCGAAGCAATGAACTGCGAAATTATGAAGCAATTTTTTTGAACGGATTTTGTACGATGGACGATGGAATTAACGCTAGTGTCTCGTCTATTCGTTTGCAGTTTTCACTTATGTGAGATAATAGTTTTCATAGGCCAAATAATTTGATCAAATATATGAAATTGCAAATTTCTCAATATTTAGAGGAACTGAAAGGAACATTGGTTTATTAGAGCGGGATTCTTTTTTTTTAGAGAAGGAGGAGGATGTGAGATACATGTATGTGAGGTGCATACAGGACTCTATATATAGTCACTCTACTTCCCCCTTAACGACGAAAGTGTTGGCAACGCTGTCATGTGAAGCTGTCACAGTGCGCGATTATCATTGGCAACATTGCTCGCGTATCGGCCCCTTTTCCAGCAGACCCTTGGACAGGTAAGACGTACTTTGTTCACACAGCGCTTCTTCACGTCGAGTGATTTCTACAGTGCAATTTATAATGGCGTCTGGCATGAAACCTGTTATGCCATTGAGTATTCACAGATCCATAACAGATTTCTAGGTCCAATTCAAATTATTCTCTCTTTGCTTGACTTGCCAGTCGCAATTGTTGTTGAAAAGCGTTATAGCTGGCATGTACGCTATCCTGAGGCATTTCATCCCAAATCTTCTTCAAACGTTGTTTGAAAGTATTCACAGTCAATCCTTTGGTGCTCCCTAGTTTGCCTAGCAAGTAACCCCATGCATAGAAACCGAGAGGATTCAAATCAGGCAAAGAGGCAGGTCACTCTTTCAAAGAAATAAAATCCGGTAAATTATCCTCACACCAAATCTGTGTAGTTTTCGCCTGGTGAGACATTGCAGAAACTTGTTGGAAACACTATGGTGCATTCGAGTAGTGTTTTTAGAGGATGGGATCAATCAGAGATCATCTTTCAAAGTATTCCTAATGGTTGATGCAAAATTCCTGATTCTTTGGCCATCTTACGTCCAGATTGATCTGGTTTCCGTCTAATTCGCTCTCTTACTCGTTTGATGCCTTCCGGTGTCTTTACATTGCGTTTACGGCGGCCAGAAGTATTTTTAAAGAACTGATTTCCTGGTATCGTTTGATGGTACGAAGATAAATCGTTCGTTTATTCCGAGTGGTTTCAGCTTTATTGAAATATCGCACGGTCGGATTTTTTTTCAAGAACAGACTTATCTCAAGTTCCCTTTTTGCGTCCACGACTCTTAAACGATTGAAAATTCAAAACAAACTTGCTAGTTGTGTTGACATCTGTGATTAACCTATTTTTAATTAAGGACCCCCAAAAAAGATTGACAGTTATTACTACTCACCGTGTACATATCAATATTTAAACACTCTTGCAACGCAGAAACTCTTTAGTGATGATGATTGTTGAGCAGCCGAGAACCGGAGTGGCTCTTGCCGTATCAAAAATTCCTCTCCATTGTACTCGATCCTGGGCAACTCGTCGCCAAATCGACTTCAACCTGGTCGAACCATCAAGCACGTTGGGCCCCTCTATTCCTGGTACCGGTGGGGTTCTTGAAGAGACCAGATTTCACTGTACAGTCATCCGGCATTCTTGCAACGTGGCCGGCCCATCGTAGTTTGCCAACTTTCGCCAGGTGCACGATGGGAATCTCTCAAAGCAGTACCTGTAACCTGTGATTCATACGCCTCCGCCGCTCTTTGCTTTCCGTTTGTACTCCGCCAAAAATAGTCCGCAACACCTTTCGTTCAAATACGGCAAGTGCACGAATTTCTTCCGTAAGTAAAGTGACTGCCTTAAGTCCGTAGAGTAAAGGGTCGTTAAAAATAAAAAAATAAAAAGTCCGTATAGGACTACCGGTCCGATTAGCGTTTTGTACATCGTCAGCTTTGTGCGGCGGCGTATGTTCCTTCATCGAAGAATCTTGCGAAGGGAAAAGTAGGCTCGATTTCCAGCTTGAATGCGTCGTTGGATCTGCTTATTCGTATTATTGTCGGCGGTGACCAGAGATCCCAAATATACGAACTCATCAACCACTTCTAGTTCATCGCCGTCAATATCCACTGTCCGTGGGAGGCAAACGTTACTTTCTCTGGAGACTATTTCTACCATATATTTGGTTTTCGACGCATTGATTTGTAACGTGATACTGTGATGCCGCGGTAATTACAGCAAGCTAGCCGGTCGAACTTTTTGTAGATGGGGCAGACTACCCAGCTAGCACCAACTCGTATATCAATGCACGAAAACTATCGTAAATATCTCCTAACAAACTCGAAATCGTAACTAAAGCTGGATAAAGTGGAATCAAGTTGATTTTCTGTCGTATATAATAATAATAACTGACATACATACGATTTTCAGCACAAAATCGTAGAGTAGTACGGAGCGACTCGCGCTTAATCGGATATTATCGTATATAAATACTTATATAGTCATAACGCTCAAAATTATTCGTAATCAAGTATATCGCCTCCAAAATAGTATGGATATGCCAATTTTGCGCATGAAATACGATTTATTTAGCATGTATATCTGAACGTAATGCTGATTTTTACCTTTTTTATACATATGAAAATGCTAGCTGGGTATACCTTCCGTCCACTCCTCCAGTAGGTTCTCCTCCTTCCAAATGTTAGAAATTATTCAATGAAAATTTATCAACTAACATCAGGAATATCAGTTAAAATTTATGTCAGTTAAAAAACCATTAATGAACTAATGTTCTCTGAAGGTAAGAAGAAGATTTCATGGCGCTTTGCTTTTTGGTTATTTTTATATTTTATAGCAAAACAGTTCTAAATCTGCAAACTGAATTGCAAGAAACTAATTGACGCAGCGCTTTGAATGATTCTTTAATTTTTCAGTTTGAGGGTTGCTGCGCCTCACCACATTATTCATGCACGTTTTCTACCTCATTTTCATATAAGACTTCGAGAGTTTCGAGTGTATTCTTTTGGTTGCTCTTTGCTACGAGCTCATTTTACGTCCGGGACATCAGCCATAGACTAACTTCAATGGTCAAATGATAAAAGTGACTGAAGATAAAAGGCAGTTTTATACTTTCATAAAATTGTTTACTTTCAGGACATCAACTTGGTCTAGGTTTAATCGAAACAAAGCATTAGCTGTTGAACGAAAAGATATCGAGGTACTTGAAAGCGAAATATAGAAAACAAAAGCGTAATTCTACGTTGAAATAGTAAAAATGCCGCAGCTATGGCCATCGTGTGGCTTTTCACTAGAAAGCCTACTTAGGTGCAACTGCAAAATTTCGAGTTTAGCTGCATTTCTAACTCCACAAACTTTGCAAATCAGTTTTTGTTGTGCGTCATATTGGAACTGACGTTAGCCGTATCGAACACTTGAACAGTTCTGTGTTCCACGTCTACAGCAATTAAAAAATAATGGTGATCGGACCGGTAGAGAAATATCATCTTTGCTTCTAGTAATTCATTGACAATATGGTTATCTATTACAAAATCAATATCTCTATAATAATTGCCTCTTATAGAAATTTTTAAGTTTATATTTTTATTTAATTTTTCCATGTATGTATGCATTTAACTAATTTTGATCGTAAAAGGACTTAAAATCTAATCCCAAATTTTCTCCAGCATTTCGAACTTCAAAAAGCTCTAAATCTGGAAAATTACGAAAATTGTTCAATTCTGCAAGGATCGTTGAACAACTTTCTTCAGAGAAAGTTTTCAATGAATTTTCTCGATTTAGTACTTCCAGTCCCGTACCCTTTTCTTCTATTGGCAGGGTGATTGTTGATACGATGTTCTATTTTAACGTACTATACTGGGTAGCACTTTGTGAATACGAAAACGGAACTGAGAAACGTTTGAAGAATTTCAAACGTTAACTTTCTATTACTATTCATCACTGCATAGAGTACGGGAGGGTATTTTCAGCCCATTAAGCGGTAGGCTGAACAATATTCAGGAATTACGTTGAAACTATATTCATTCGAGACAAGATTTTTATACCAGTTAATAGAATAATATTTACTAACTATCGGCCTGAATTTTGGTCTTAATGAAACGCTACTGAATTTGAGTTATAGTCGCGAGAAATGATGAAGTCGCTGCGGCTAAATTGGGCCCATTTTCTATAGTGGTGTCTGTGTTGTTTAAGGAGAAACCGAAAGTGGCTCACGTTATTGTATTAGAGCGACAAACGCTGTACTGTACATCTCATGTGTTCGTTGAAAACCTAAACGTTTATTTGAATGTTGCATTTGTATTAGTAATATATGTCAAATAGCTATGTCAACACGATAGAAGAATTTCACGTGTAACTGCCTCTAGTGTAAATAGAGCACCATATGCTGAAATTAAAATTCCGATCTTAATGTCAAATACAATTTTAAATCAAAATTCTGTATTTTCTTTCTAATTGATGTAAATCGGTGAAACTTTTATTACGTTTCGGCTTACTTTATATCTGTTCAGCCATCATCAGATTTCTTAAAAATAAACATTCTTCAAAATTTACATGCTTAGGCAAAACACAAAAAACTTAAATATAAACAATTCTTATAAAAAAGTGCAACACTTCTGTTGCCCGCTGTTATTCCTTACGGCGACGCTGCTCGTGCCGTGTGGGGTTGTCTTCTGCTCTGTTCAAACTTTCTTAGTTTGTGCAGGGCGCCGTCATATGCGTTGAAAAGAAAGAAAATACAAAGGAATACGGTGACCAAAACAATTGAAGCAAATCAAAATTCTTTTAACTTCCCAATTCCAAGTCAAATTTCAAATGAAAGCTTCAAATTTTGTTTTAATACCGATTTCATGTCTAATCTCATGTAAAACTTTCTGTCCAAATTTCTCAAAATTTAAGTCCAATTTCAAACAGAGCCCGACAACGTCATCTTCAATTGCATAGCGTCACTCAACAATGAAGCAGTGAAGCTTCGGTTTCAACAGAAGCAGCACCGCTTCAGTATTAAACTGCCTTCAGATAGCGTCAGCGAAACGGGGGTCACTTCATCATGACTATCGGTTTCAGCTTTTCATTTGCACTTTTCTATCAAATATTCAGAAGAAAGCTAGCACCTTTGAATGCAAAAGAATTGAATTTGAGTAATATTTTCTACAATGCAACGCATAGTAAACCCAATTATTGCAATGTGAGTTTTATTGTACTCTTATGGTGGTCTTCAACACCAATTTTGGTCTTAAATGCCATCATAAGAATGTGATAAAACCCAAATTGTTACTTGGGAAGTTAACCTAGTCAATGTCGACAAATCGTGCTTGGCTTTCTGCTGCCGTCAATTGAAACAGCCACCACCTTCAACTGAGGCTTGCTTGAAACGTTCTGTTCAACAAACGAAGCAAGTCACTTCATGTGTGAAGCGAAGGTAAGAGAAAGTCAGTTTCATTTATTTGTTTCGACGATGCCGGGCCCTGATTTCAAATCTAATTTTTAGTTCATGAAGTATGAAGTAACGTTTTAAGCCCAAATTAGTACAACTTCAGGTCTAACTATGTGGCCCTATGTGAAGGCCAATTTTAAGCTAAAGTACAGCTCTAATTTCCAGTCCAGCTTCAAGTCGACTTTCTAGTCCAACTTCAGTTTTTTTCATTTTAAATCCAATTGCACCCAAAAGTCCGAAGGTTTCAACCTTATCGGATACTATCTTTGTGACAATCCAAACAACAATTTGAGTTTTGTTGCACTTTTATTATGGTATCTGTGACCAATTTTGGTCATAAAAACCATCATAAGAGTGTAATAAAAATCAGAGGGGTTGTGTACAAGACACTACCGCATGTATAGATGACGCAGGACTACCTAAGTCTCTTTGTAGTGATAGTAGCATGTATTCATGCTTGTAATCATTCGATTCTTCAAGTATACATACTATTTGCAACATATATACATGCTACATGCGTTGTATGTAACATTTATCAAAGTAGTAACATTGCATACGTTCAATTCTCAAAAGATTGTACATTTGAAAACAATTTAACAAAATCAAGAACACAAACTATTACTTTCCTGCTACCTTACTGAAATTAAAGATTGTTTTTATTATCCATGGTTTCCCACGTTGAAAGGATTTTACCATTTCAATCCTATTTTATCAACACCAACAGCACATCTCTTCACTACACTTCTAATGAAACGGCAAGCATGCGTATTCATACAGAGTCGTATTATAACCGAACACTCCAGCTGTAGTACATTTTTCCAACACAGATATCAAATTCGCCGAGGTTTAATTGTCACGCAGTAAAGAATTTGCGATCTGTTGGGACAACGAACTAGTGTCATTTTTTTCTGGCACACTTCCCTAACACAGACATCAGATTGGACTAGGTTTAATCGCGTTCGTAAGAAATCTGTTGGCACGAGGGGACTTTCTCACTCTCTCTGGCGTACTTCCCAAGCAAGGAAGTCAAAATGGTCTAGGTTGAACCGCGGTGTTAAGAAATCTTGTTGAAATGAGGAAACTTTGTCACTTGTTTTGGTTTACTTGCCAAGCACAGATATCAAATTGGTATAGGTTTAGATCATCGTAAAGAATCTTCCAACCAATCACGAAGAGAGAATTCTGGTAAAACATAGGTTCATTATTTTCAATTTTTCAATAGTTCAACATCAAGAATCCATACTTTTCTTTATTTGGGTCAATTTTTAGAAGATTTTCCGATCGATTGGTGTAAGAATATTGAAAATCGATCGGAAAACCGCTGAGCTATTAGCGCTCAAAACCTTTCATTTTTCGTGACGCTCGCATTTTTTGATTTTTTGGAATGACACCCTATCTCAAAACTTGCCGTAAGACGTAGTCCTACGTCAAAATCTCATTGTCACTTGAGAAGTAGTAATAGGTTTACCATCCTACAATTACTCCGTTTTTTCAGGTCAGGTGCCCCACTTTTTGTTTATGTCTAGGCAAGGTAGTGTTTTCCCTTTCGATGTATACTGAAAAAGTCAAAAATGCTGTCCAAATACATCGAACACAGATTATGTCGTCCGCCATTATGACTTGTGAAAAGCTGGATACATAAATGAGTGCATCCATTCTTTACCGGCTAACTATGATTTCGGATTAAATCTGTATTTTTCTCGGAATGCTGGAAAACTCTTATTTGGAGATCCACCAACGACAATCCGTAGTAAGAGTAAATGAAATTCTTGTAGTGTTCGGCTAGTTCTTTTATCAGCGCAAATTTTTGCACACCGTAGTCCTAAAACGGGTACACAACAAGGTTAGTTACAATATGCTGCAAGCAAGTTTGACATATTTACCTTCTTCATTCTCTGACGCAATACATAGCAATTCACGTTTATCAAATGTTTGCTTGGCGATTCTCAACTTTGCAGAAGAGCAAATCATTCTCTTCGACTTTCCTTTGTTTCTGTAGTTCCTGTAAATGCAAAAAAATCGTGATTAACCTGATTCGAAATTTCATCTTTTCCTTGGTTTTGATATTAACTGGTGTAAAACTGGGAAATTATGGGCTCTATTCTGTAAGTCACGTTGAGCGTCACTTTGCTTGACTAGTCCACTTTTGGTACTATGAGAGTTACACGCGACACGATTTGGTCGCGGAACTTGACTGAATCGACCGCTAAAAAGCTAGTGAGTCAACTGTCAGCAAGTGACGCTTGATCGTTATGTTTCGAGTCGTTATGCTGCCCGTTCTCTTCGCACTCGACCCTCCACAATGGCCAAGTCGAGCCAAGTTGCTCGACGTGACTTACAGAATAGGGCCTCCTATGTTGAATTTTATATCACAACAGTTTCGCAATCAAAATAGGATACGGCAGGGTATTTCCAGCACGCTACTAATTTCGGCATACATTACCTTTATTGGCTACACTTTCCCAAATAAAAACTTTGCCGCTATATAACAATACTGAAACGAATGTAGCACTCATAGGCTTTAATGTGTTATAACTATTTTCATAAATATGTAAGTCATTTGCTAAATTTTATTCAATAAACATCAAAACCACTGTTTTTTCACTAGCACGTAACCAGTCTGAAAAAACCAGCAGCAATCGCCTACGCGTATCCGCGTGATGGTTTGGAAAACACACAACTATGATCACGTTTACTTATTCTAGAAACTAAACAGCTGTGAATATGCTATCACAGAACAATTCTACTTCTTTTTATCACGGAAGAACACAACAATTCCCCTCTGATATGAAAATATAAATCAATTTTCATTCACTAGTCATTCCAGCATATGGTGCGTTATTTACACTACTACCAATATGTGAGGCCTGAAACGTCTGAAACGCTTCTATCGTGTTGACATAGCTATTATTTGAGTGACAACCACTTGCGTCTGGTGCTAATGTATGTGACTCAATGATACACTAGCGCCAGCAGCAAGCTGTTGTCACTGAAAAACTAATTATCTCCAATGAGCCCGGAATGTAGGCAATAGCAACACGTTATCCATCGGTCTCTCTTCTGATCTGTTTTTGCAAAGCATCTAATCCCTGTGCAGGTTATTTCGGTCGGTCGGATTTAAAAAACACAGACACCGCACATAGGAATATTTGAGCCGAAAAGTTAGTCAAAAGTATTGTATATCATTTTTATTAGAGTAAACAAGCGGCAATGAGTGAAAAATAGTATCATTAGTTCTATGAAGTAATTTTTTATGGAATTATGTATGTATCTACCTAGTAGTGTAGTACAACTTTTCTGCTATTGCTTTTACTGTAGTTGAAGAATGGAAACTTTTATAGTAATTGTGTGAATAAAGGTTGGTAAGATAGAGAGAGGTGAAAAAGGAAGGTGTGGATGTATGTGCGAGAGAGAGAGAGAGAGAGAGTGAGAGAGGTGGAGAAAGAGAAAGAAAGAGAGTAAGAGTGACAGAAAGAGTGAGAGAGAAGAGAATGAGAGATTGAGAGTGAGAGTGAGAGAAGAGAGAAAGAGTGAGAGGAGAGAAAGAGTGAGAGAAGAGAGAGAGAGAAAATAAGTACTTAAGCACTTTCCTTTGTTTTCCTGTGCAAGCTTCTCTCGGTCCATTATTGAATCTCTTCGATGCACTATGGGCCAGAAATTAAAGTTTCGGGACAAATATATTTGCGGTTAAACGGCAAGTCTCAGCTCAATGTGGTCTTCGGCAACTTTTTGAATGAAAAAATGATGCATCTTTTGAAGGTATAGTCCAATATTTAAGTGTTACTTTAACAACAATTTAAGTAATAACTTTTTGAGTAAATTTTTTTTCACCTTTTCGCTTCGCTCAAATGAAATCTACAATTATAATTGTTTGGCATTTTCGAGGAGCATCCAAATCCGAAGCGATCCAATTCTAATGTTATTCCTAGAAATCCGGCTAATTATGCATTCCACAGTCACTATTGCTAAATGGTCTCTGCTGTATCGTTGGTATTAGTCATTGTTTCAGCACATCCTGCATTGACTGATAGCTCTAAGGAGTGCATTTTGGTTGGCGGATGACGTTAACTCTTATGAAGATGACACCTCACTATTTGTGTGACTTGAGAAAATCATGCTGCTGTTGTGCTGGGAATATTTGCACTTAGTCGTCATTCGATGAAGATAGTCACGGTTCATTGCAATTTATTCGTTCTGGACTTTAATCTACGTTGTATTCTACTGAATTGTACTACCCAAAAAAGAATCATCAAAACGATCCAATAAACATTTTTGTTAATTAGATGCTTATTAAGCGCTTGTTACCCTATACAATGGTTGAACAAGCTACTATTCAACAAAAATGTTTGTTGGGGATGAACGCAGAACGATGGTTCTCTCGTTATTTTGCATCTCTTATGTAATTGATGAAAAAATTGTCAAATTAATTTGCGAGTCATGCTCCATCTCCGAGAATCTTACAAATCGTTATTGTCAATAGATTACGTTTACTATAGAATCGACTTTTAGAATTCCAAATGCATTACCCTCTATGGTAAAACGAATTCACAACTTCCTATAAAAAATTTGGCATCACTGTCTCTAAAACTGGGATTAATTTTTAAATCTTTCAAGTTTGAAAAATAGTTTCAAAATATTAAAGATAAACCAATTTCAAGTATTTTTTCTGAAGATATCAAACTTCTACCTGTTTCCCATTTTCAGCAATAGACCTTTGTTTATAAACGACCCCTCAAATCTCATTTCTTCTTGTCACATCTTTATTTCAACAGACAGCTCAGTGTGATGTTCGAGACAACATTTTGCACATAAAAGAGTAAAATTTTTGCTGAAAACTGTTTTGCTTTTTCTGCATTAATTAATAAGATATAACGGTTTTTAGTCTAAAAACCGTCTGATGAAAAATGTGTATTTTTTCAAGGGTGGTTCTTCGAAGAAGTAAAATAATAAAATATAGCGCAACTTCCTGCATTATCAGGGTGACCATGAATTCACCTATTAGGGTGATACAAACTTTTGTTTTCTTAAATAATTTAAAAAAAAAGTTTTTTTCTCCAAAAGTTGCAGAACGTACTAATAGCAACTTTGCTGAATAAAGTAACTATCTATGTCTTACCGGTTGCGAAATATAATGATGAGTTAAAAAAAGAGCACTTAGAAATCAATTACACTCAATAACTTTGCACACGATTATTTTATTGCTTTCAAAAGTTCTACAAAGTTATTCAGTATGTTGAAATACATTTTTTCTGTGAAGACTGTTTGGCGCTAGGGCGCATATTTTTTAAATTATAAAATGTATGAAAAAAATCTGCACTATTCCCAGGTATTCCCAGCCATGGTATTCCCAAGTATTCTCTGAAATACACATTTGGGAAGCTTTAATAATTCCCTACAAATTGGTAAGCAAACTTATTGCAGATACTTGCAGATGGCTAAGATATTCGGATTTTTCATCAGACGAGTTTTAACCTTAAATCAGTTATATCTTATTAATTAATGCAAATAAAGCAAAACAGTCTTCAGCAAAAATATTACTCTTTTATGTGCAAAATAATTTTTAGAACATCAAATTGAGCTGTCTGTTGAAATGCACATATTACAAGAAGAAATGTGATTTGAGGGGTCATTTATAAACAAAGGTCTTTTGCTGAAAATGGGTAAAAGGTAGAAGTTTCATCTCTTCAGAAAAAATTACTTGAAAATGGTTTATCTTTAATATTTTGAAACCAAAAAGGTAAAAAAAAGTTTACTCAAAAAGTTATTATTTAAATTGTTGTTAAAGTAATGCTTAAATATTGGACGACCCCTTCAAAATATGCATCAATTTTTCATTCAAAAAGTTGCCGAAGACCACATTGAGCTGAGACATGCCGTTTAACCGGAAATATTTTTGTCCCGAAATTTTAATTTCTGGCCCATAGTGCGATGGCGGGAATTATCAATTTTTCTTTTAATACCTAACATTTCTTGTTCAATTACTTTATAGAGCATTCCTCTGGTGTCTCACAAGCACAATGACATAAAATATATCATTCAAATTCTTGAAGTCTCATGATAGTATAATTTATCATAAGAAAAATGCTGCGAAATTGAATATTTCATCATTATTTATTTCATAAAATTGCAAAAAGTTGCAAAAATTTCACTCACAATCCTCTTCCTAGGACTCTATGCTATCAAATGGCATCAAAGGTTGTGATGAGAAAAGGTGAGAACATAAACAAATATCACTTTAAAGCAGCAACATATTTGTGCTATAATAAGTACTGCTCGCTTGTCATCAATATATGCATTGAAATCTAAAGTCTATATCAACAAATAATTGTAAAATCTTTAAGTTTCAAAAGCCTTTTTATATATATATAGCCTTAGAAATATGAAAGGCAACATCCTTACCTACATGAGCGTAAATATATGGCTCATTTTTACTCGAAGTTTGACAGCTCTATCCAAGATGTTAACAAAACAAATGGTTTCAAAATTAACGTTACATTGTGTGATAGGTATTTAAGAAGACAGCGAGGTTGAATTGGAGGGGATGGAACGAGTTTTAATTTTCTTCATTTTGGCCAGCTTTTCGGTCCAAATACTCCTCTGTGTACCACTATAGAAAATGGGCTCAATTTAGCCGCAGCGACTTCATCATTTCTCGCGACTATAAATCAAATTCAGTAGCGTTTCATTAAGACCAAAATACACGCCGATATTCAGTAAATAATATTCTACCAACTGGTATAAAAATCTTGTCTCGAATAAATATAGTTTCAACGTAATTCCTGAATATTTTTCAGGCTACCGCTCAATGGGCTGGAAATACCCTCCCGTACCCTATGTCTTTTTTGTAAGACATAGAAGTTCTGAAGAAGTTAACATATATTTTCCAGTAACTTACTTTACTTTTTCAGCAACAATACGCTAATGAATACTGGGCCAAATTTAGGAGTCTTCTCCACGCTTGTCGGTCTTGGGCTGTCACTCTCCAATCGCCCCCAACACCCGCTGCTTTGGTATCCTTCTCAACAGCGCTCGTCCAACGGGTACGAGCTCTGCCTCGAAGTCGACGGGTTCTGGGCTGTAAATTGTTTTCGCTGATCTCTCATCCGGCATCCTTGCTACGTGGCCAACCCGCTGTAGCTTGCCGTATTTCATTCGCTTTAAAATAACCGCATCTTTGTATACTCGGTCAATTTCGCGGTTCCTGCAGGTACCTTCAGCATACTCTTTCTTCTTATATGCCGCCAACAATTGATCGCAGAATCTCACGCCCAAAAATGCTCTCGCTCACGCTCACATCGTTGTCACATGTCACTAACGTGCTAAGGTAAACAGATTCGTCGACCACTTCAAAAGTATCACCATCTATCAGTTCCAACACCCGAAGAGCTACCACCCTCACTACCAGCCACCATGTACTTCGTTTTTGCAGTTTTTTTGTAAACCCTATCCACGCAGCTTCCTCGTTAAGATGCATGATGCATGCTTCTTCCACAGCTCTACGAGTAACACCGATGATATTGATCGCATCCGCGAACCCTAGGAATATGTGAGATTTCGTGACGATGGTACGGCTTCTCTAGACGCATGCTCTTTGAATAGCACCTTCCAATGCAATGTTGAACAGCAAATTCGATAACCCGTCAGCTTGCTTCAAACAATCTTACCTCACAAACGAGTCCAATGTCTCACTCGCTAACCTGACGCTTGATTTTGAACCATCGAGGTTAGCACGTATCAGCCCAATCAGTTTTACATATTCAAGCATAATCTGCCACAGCTCATTTTGTTTAACTGAATCGTACACCGCCTTGAAGTCTATAAACAAACGGTGAGTCTGTAAGTTGAATTCCCGGAATTTGCCGTAAGGTGAACACTTGGTCCGTCGTTGACAATCAAAAACTGTGGACCGTACGGTAGAGAATTCTGTATGCAGATATGTGGAGAGTGGTGCCTCTTTAACTGTTTCAAGTAATGCCTCGATTCGGTGTACCACTTCAACTGAGGAACCTATACAGTACGCAAAATGCTAAATTTAGCTGTAAACATCCGAAACATTCAATATCTGCTCGGGGCTAATACTTTTTCATGCATAAACACGAGAAAATTGAAATCTGTCGTATAGTAATGTGCACCAGCGCTAGCCAACAGCGCTCCTGCTGGGCGTAAGTCTGCGTCCAATAAAATCAGCTCATCACTGAGCCGCGTAATTCAATAGAAAAGTTATTTTTTGCACCCTATCCACCACCGCACCGTAGCAACGACGGATTCCAGGGTATTAGTGCGCCCTCCGCTCCGGGAACCACTCGAGCAATAAGCAGCAGCTTTCAATCAGCACATAGGTATAGGCTGGGGAAAAAATTCACACGCTTCGATCGGACCCTTCCCCTGCTCCTATTGCCCCTTCCAGCGCATATTTTCAATTTTTCTCTCCACTTTCTGTCCGTTTAGCGTGATTGATAGCCGTGGGGCTGAAAACCACTTCACTGTGAAATTGTCCTATTTTCCTGTTTTCCAGCCGCCGACGCTGTCGCCAGCGTAACGTTCTAAACGAAAATGCTCAATATTTGTTTTCCGTTTCACTACCGAGAGGGTTGACGCGTCGGTAGTAGCGCAAGGACTGCGAGCTGGAACGATGCTGCCTGCTCGGTGTAGGCTAGAGCCGAAGTGAAACGGATTTAAATATATGGTGCTCTAGTTATTAGTGCATACTCTCCTTCACATCCGACGTGACGGAAATCACAATACAGTAACATGTTCTTTAACGACGTCTTTCCACGGAATCTCATAGGCAGTCAGTCGTTCAAGCTACCTGCATTTTCAAGGAAATTTAAATAAGAGCACAGTATTTTGCGTGTGTGTATTTTCCTTGTTAGACACAGTTAGAAAAAAGTAATCAATTCCACGAATGATCTATGCAATTGGCGGTTGTACATCGGTCTACAATCTGCGTATAATACTTTATATTTTCCTATGGTGCCCCCCAGTTACCGCTGATGACGGTTGATCTTGATTAGAAAACTTCACCGCCAGCGGCTAGTCATCATCTGCGGGCTAAGCCCGTATGCAGTGAGTTGAAATCAGTGTGGAAAGCGTGCTATTTTCTGCTTCCAATTAGAACGTGAAATAACTTTGCTAATGAATGAAACATTTTCCTTTGAACGCCATTCAATAGAGCGTGCTAGAAACGGGAGGTAGACCAACAGCAAGCGGGGATACATACGATATTTGCAATCGACAACGATATTCTTGAGCATCGATTCTTGGAAAGTTTCCAGTGAGATAAAACGATGTTTTTTATGTTGTAGCTATGGAAAACCAAGAATAAATCGATTTTGTTCATACGGCTGTTGGGTACCGAACAGCAGCAATTGATAACGCCACAAATCTTGCTCGTGCCAGAAGTATGCGGAATACTAGCGTGTGCTAGCATCGAAACGATTATTGAAACTTGGGTAAGAATAAGGACGATATTGTTTTAAAAGTGCGATATCCGTTTCTGTTCATGACAATGTATGTATACCAGGAGGGCATTGGGTACAAAAACCGACTGCGACAGTTTTAATGATTGTCTTTGGTTCAATAGCAGTAGCAACAGTTTGTACAATTAGTTAGGTGACATTTAACGCATCCAGTTTCGAGCTTCATTGAGGTTCGTCACTTTAAAAATTGATGTCCTCGACGTTTTCGGAGTGAACCAACTGGACCATAATAGATGTCTTTAAATAGTTTTAAAAATTAAATGTTCCTGGGCGTTTAAATGGAAATATAGCTGAGAGAATTTCGTTACAGTTGGGTCTACGCGACTTTTAGGTTTCAGTACCATCTGCCATCTATGTTCTCTCTGTGACAGCTAGCTTTTGACAGTCCAGAAAACAAAAACGTAGTTCTGCGTTAGAAAACTTGAAGGGGTGGAGATCTACGATAGAGCGACGGAGAGCGGATTTCTATATTCTATAATCTATACATTGATAAGATTTTGTTGTTCTTCAACTGAGGGATTTCACGCCAAGTTACGAAAAAATAATATATTTTTTAATTCATCATTTTTATTTAGCTGAAACTTCGCATAGCTGTTCTCCTTAAAACGATGTCATTTTACCATATCAAGTATTTATTTAAGATGTCGACTGCTTTTTCAAAAGGGCCTAACCAAAAATGGTGTTAATCTATTAAATCTTTTATACTGGAAAATGGTTTATTTGATCGAAATAGTGTCTTCAACAAAGTTGTAGATAATAAAATTTCCTTTCTAAAAAACTATGTGCACTGTAAAAACAAATTTATGTTGAAAAAAAAAAGAAAATAAAACCAGAAAGTTAAATATCTAAAAAAGTGCATTTTTTAACAATTTTTATTTTTTAACATGTTAAAGGTAACAATATACACTACCTTTTCTGAAAGTTTCATTGCTGGCGAATGAAGGACAAATAAGTTATAATATTTTGAAAATTTCTTGTTTTTTTATTTTCACCAAAAATAATTTTTACAGTGTATAACTTTTTCTAAAGATGAGAATATTATTTTTGGTGAAAATAAAAAAAAACATGAAATTTTCAAAATAGGGTAGATGCTCCAGTAGTTGTGGTAGTACCAGTAGTGGTGGAAACTCGAAATATATCATAATTTTGGCGAATTTCGAGATAATTTCCGTTTTCTATTGTTAAATATATATTTGTTAACAGTTTTATCTAAGATTCACAGTTAAAATTCAAGATGTTGGTGCAAAAATTACAAATTCCTTTTCAGCAGTCCAATAGAGTGCAATTGCTTAAGAAATTTGTAGCAATCCATAGCATTTTAACAAGCCTACGTTGTTATCCACCTGCTGCCATGCTCATTGTAAGCGTTGCTAAGGCGGTAAACAACATTCCACTATTATAGGCAAATTTTCCACTATTATAGGAACATTACCACTACTTTAGGAGCACATACTAATGTCAGGAAAAGCAATATTTTAGATAAATTAACCAGCAGAATGGTATAATTTTGGCACGTATTTAAAGCCAACACTATGGTGCACCATATTATCATGTAGTTCAATTGGAAACTGATAAGTTGAGCGTTCAAATTATCCTTACACACTATCCCCCGACGTAATCCCTCCATTACTGGAGCATCTACCCTATTATAAATTATTTGCTCTTCTTTCGCCAGCGATGAAACTTTCAGAACAAGTAGTGTATATTGTTACCTTTAACATGTCCAAAAAAACTTTTTAAAAATGCACGTTTTTAGATAAGGCCATTGCAAATCATTTTCAAAGTTTTTGTCACCCCCCCCCCCCTCCTTGAAACTTAGCTTGAAAAATCGGAGGGCAAAAAAATAATTTGTAGGATATGAGTTGATTTTTTTTTATAAAATCAATTGTGGTTCTATAGCCTGAAAAACTCGAAAAATGAGTGTACGAGTTGAGTTAACGCTTCTAACACGAAATAAAAATGGAAGTTCAAACAGTGGAATTTCCGAAACTCGGCCAAAACAATTTTCTTTCGTTTTTGTTTTTTTGTTCGTAGATTTGTGCATGAAAAATAACAACCTATTTATTAAAAGCAAGAATAGATTTGGTTTTTAAGTTTAAGCTTTAAATAAAAATGCCTAAAATCCATATTTTTTTTGCTCGATTAAAAAATTCTCTTTGTTTTCTTTCGCCCCCCCCCCTACAGTGGCCCAACACCGGAGGGACAAAAACTTTTTTGTAATGGCCTAATTAACTTTTTAGTTTTATTTTCTTTTTTTTTTCAACAAAAAAAAAAATTTTTACAATGCACTTATTTTTTTTAGAAGGGCAATTTTATTATCTACAACTTTGCTGAAGACACTATTTCGATCAAATAAACCATTTTTCCAATATAAAATATTTAATGGCTTAGCACCAATTTTGGTTAGGCTCTTTTGAAAAAGCAGTCTAGATCTTAAAAATGTAACTGATATGATAAAATGACATATTTTCGTGAACATAACAGCTATGCAAAGTTTCAGCTAAATCAAAAATGACATTTGGATTTTGCATTGTATTGGCTTTGCTCCAAAGAGTTATCGTCACATCGACGCCAATAACCTCGTTGTTTTGCTCAGCACTAGTTACTAACGTTGTTCTAAAGCGTCATAGGTCAAGCGTCAAGCGAAGAATTCTCGATAATGTTGCAGCAGACATGGTTGTCTGTCTGTCTGTCTGTCTGTCTGTCTGTCTGTCTGTCTGTCTGTCTGTCTGTCTGTCTGTCTGTCTGTCTGTCTGTCTGTCTGTCTGTCTGTCTGTCTGTCTGTCTGTCTGTCTGTCTGTCTGTCTGTCTGTCTGTCTGTCTGTCTGTCTGTCTGTCTGTCTGTCTGTCTGTCTGTCTGTCTGTCTGTCTGTCTGTCTGTCTGTCTGTCTGTCTGTCTGTCTGTCTGTCTGTCTGTCTGTCTGTCTGTCTGTCTGTCTGTCTGTCTGTCTGTCTGTCTGTCTGTCTGTCTGTCTGTCTGTCTGTCTGTCTGTCTGTCTGTCTGTCTGTCTGTCTGTCTGTCTGTCTGTCTGTCTGTCTGTCTGTCTGTCTGTCTGTCTGTCTGTCTGTCTGTCTGTCTGTCTGTCTGTCTGTCTGTCTGTCTGTCTGTCTGTCTGTCTGTCTGTCTGTCTGTCTGTCTGTCTGTCTGTCTGTCTGTCTGTCTGTCTGTCTGTCTGTCTGTCTGTCTGTCTGTCTGTCTGTCTGTCTGTCTGTCTGTCTGTCTGTCTGTCTGTCTGTCTGTCTGTCTGTCTGTCTGTCTGTCTGTCTGTCTGTCTGTCTGTCTGTCTGTCTGTCTGTCTGTCTGTCTGTCTGTCTGTCTGTCTGTCTGTCTGTCTGTCTGTCTGTCTGTCTGTCTGTCTGTCTGTCTGTCTGTCTGTCTGTCTGTCTGTCTGTCTGTCTGTCTGTCTGTCTGTCTGTCTGTCTGTCTGTCTGTCTGTCTGTCTGTCTGTCTGTCTGTCTGTCTGTCTGTCTGTCTGTCTGTCTGTCTGTCTGTCTGTCTGTCTGTCTGTCTGTCTGTCTGTCTGTCTGTCTGTCTGTCTGTCTGTCTGTCTGTCTGTCTGTCTGTCTGTCTGTCTGTCTGTCTGTCTGTCTGTCTGTCTGTCTGTCTGTCTGTCTGTCTGTCTGTCTGTCTGTCTGTCTGTCTGTCTGTCTGTCTGTCTGTCTGTCTGTCTGTCTGTCTGTCTGTCTGTCTGTCTGTCTGTCTGTCTGTCTGTCTGTCTGTCTGTCTGTCTGTCTGTCTGTCTGTCTGTCTGTCTGTCTGTCTGTCTGTCTGTCTGTCTGTCTGTCTGTCTGTCTGTCTGTCTGTCTGTCTGTCTGTCTGTCTGTCTGTCTGTCTGTCTGTCTGTCTGTCTGTCTGTCTGTCTGTCTGTCTGTCTGTCTGTCTGTCTGTCTGTCTGTCTGTCTGTCTGTCTGTCTGTCTGTCTGTCTGTCTGTCTGTCTGTCTGTCTGTCTGTCTGTCTGTCTGTCTGTCTGTCTGTCTGTCTGTCTGTCTGTCTGTCTGTCTGTCTGTCTGTCTGTCTGTCTGTCTGTCTGTCTGTCTGTCTGTCTGTCTGTCTGTCTGTCTGTCTGTCTGTCTGTCTGTCTGTCTGTCTGTCTGTCTGTCTGTCTGTCTGTCTGTCTGTCTGTCTGTCTGTCTGTCTGTCTGTCTGTCTGTCTGTCTGTCTGTCTGTCTGTCTGTCTGTCTGTCTGTCTGTCTGTCTGTCTGTCTGTCTGTCTGTCTGTCTGTCTGTCTGTCTGTCTGTCTGTCTGTCTGTCTGTCTGTCTGTCTGTCTGTCTGTCTGTCTGTCTGTCTGTCTGTCTGTCTGTCTGTCTGTCTGTCTGTCTGTCTGTCTGTCTGTCTGTCTGTCTGTCTGTCTGTCTGTCTGTCTGTCTGTCTGTCTGTCTGTCTGTCTGTCTGTCTGTCTGTCTGTCTGTCTGTCTGTCTGTCTGTCTGTCTGTCTGTCTGTCTGTCTGTCTGTCTGTCTGTCTGTCTGTCTGTCTGTCTGTCTGTCTGTCTGTCTGTCTGTCTGTCTGTCTGTCTGTCTGTCTGTCTGTCTGTCTGTCTGTCTGTCTGTCTGTCTGTCTGTCTGTCTGTCTGTCTGTCTGTCTGTCTGTCTGTCTGTCTGTCTGTCTGTCTGTCTGTCTGTCTGTCTGTCTGTCTGTCTGTCTGTCTGTCTGTCTGTCTGTCTGTCTGTCTGTCTGTCTGTCTGTCTGTCTGTCTGTCTGTCTGTCTGTCTGTCTGTCTGTCTGTCTGTCTGTCTGTCTGTCTGTCTGTCTGTCTGTCTGTCTGTCTGTCTGTCTGTCTGTCTGTCTGTCTGTCTGTCTGTCTGTCTGTCTGTCTGTCTGTCTGTCTGTCTGTCTGTCTGTCTGTCTGTCTGTCTGTCTGTCTGTCTGTCTGTCTGTCTGTCTGTCTGTCTGTCTGTCTGTCTGTCTGTCTGTCTGTCTGTCTGTCTGTCTGTCTGTCTGTCTGTCTGTCTGTCTGTCTGTCTGTCTGTCTGTCTGTCTGTCTGTCTGTCTGTCTGTCTGTCTGTCTGTCTGTCTGTCTGTCTGTCTGTCTGTCTGTCTGTCTGTCTGTCTGTCTGTCTGTCTGTCTGTCTGTCTGTCTGTCTGTCTGTCTGTCTGTCTGTCTGTCTGTCTGTCTGTCTGTCTGTCTGTCTGTCTGTCTGTCTGTCTGTCTGTCTGTCTGTCTGTCTGTCTGTCTGTCTGTCTGTCTGTCTGTCTGTCTGTCTGTCTGTCTGTCTGTCTGTCTGTCTGTCTGTCTGTCTGTCTGTCTGTCTGTCTGTCTGTCTGTCTGTCTGTCTGTCTGTCTGTCTGTCTGTCTGTCTGTCTGTCTGTCTGTCTGTCTGTCTGTCTGTCTGTCTGTCTGTCTGTCTGTCTGTCTGTCTGTCTGTCTGTCTGTCTGTCTGTCTGTCTGTCTGTCTGTCTGTCTGTCTGTCTGTCTGTCTGTCTGTCTGTCTGTCTGTCTGTCTGTCTGTCTGTCTGTCTGTCTGTCTGTCTGTCTGTCTGTCTGTCTGTCTGTCTGTCTGTCTGTCTGTCCGTATGTTATGCATATGCATATAGGGGTTTCTGGGGCCAGGGAAGGTTCTTATGATGGTTAGAGACCCCTCCCCCCACTAAGAGGGGGTGCCCCATAAAAATGTAATACAAATTTCCTCGTAACTCCAGAACTAAACAAGCAAATGGAACCAAATTTAGCATATGGGTGTTTTTGTCGGCAATTTTTTTTTCTATGGTGAATTGAAACCTCTCCCCACTTAAGAAGGGGGGCTCCTATACAAATGAAATACAAATTTCCTCATAACTCGAGAACTAATTAATCAAATGGAATCATATCTGGCATGTGGGTGTTTTTGGAGGCATGAATTTTTTCTATGATGAATTAGGAAACCTTACCTTTTTAGGAAGGGGGGGCTCCCATACAGAAGAAAAATAAATTTCCTCATAACTCCAGAACTAATCAAGGGAATGGAACCAAATTTAGCATGTGGGTGTTTTTGTAGGCAAGTTTTTTTCTATGGTGAATTACGACCCCTCCCCTCTATACGAGAGGAATAATGACCCCTCTCCCTTTTAAGAGGGGAGGCTTCCACACAAATAATATACAAAGTTCCTCATAACTCGAGAACTAATCAAGCAAATGGAACCAAATTTGACATGTGGGTGTTTTTGGAGGCAAGAATTTTTTCTATGGTGAATTGAAACTTCTCCCTGCTCTAGGAGGGGGAGGGGCTCCTATACAAATGAAATACAAATTTCCTCATGACTCTAGAAGTAATCAAGCAAATGGAACCAAATTTGGCATGTGGGGGGTTTTGAAGGCAGGAATTTTTTTAATGATGGTTTGAGACCCCTCATCCCTGTGGTAGGGGGATAAGGACTCTCATACAAATAAAACAGAAATTTTTGCGTAACTCAAAAGCTAATCAAATTCGAGAAATTTCAGACTCATAAAACATTAATCAATAACAAGACCACCAAAAACTATCAATAGTAACATTAGATAATTCAGCGCGAGTCGGCCATAGGCCACGAGTGTTGCCGGCGACCTGCCGTCGGAAGCGCCGGCCACTGCGGGGGGCAGCCCCCCGTAGAGATCACCTTTATCTAGGTTTATTTATTTTCCTAGATCTACTGACCTCTATTACTTTCCTTCAGTTGGGTCACCCCTGCGAAATGGTACTTTCTACGAAAAGATTTTGAAATGGTACATCCCGCGTAAGGTTTTTCGCGAAATGGTATTCTGCGAAACTCTATATTCCGCGTTATGGTCAACCGAGAATTGGTGTTCCGCAAAATGGTATTAGGCGAAATGATTCGTAATGATGGTGAATATTTAAATGCTATCTGCTTTATTTTATCAGGCTGAGCGATGGGGGGAGCTGTTTTCTTCTTTGCTGTGAGGAAAATTTGTATATTAAAACACCCATGAACTCCTCAGAAACTTGCAAAACTCGAGATTGTGACAAAGGTCATCCGAGATTCACGATTTATGTACAACATAGTTTAATTTGTGGCAATACGAAGTTTGTCGGGTCAGCTAGTACATTCATAAAAAAGTTATGGTGGCATGTCTGGAGTCATATTTGGTTACAAAAATTTATTAAATTCGGCTAAATTTTGAAATTTTCGAAATTTCATTTAAATAAACGTCAAAACAGAGTATCGAACAGTGTCTCAGTGCAACGTAGATATACTGCATGGATGAGAAATTTCATGACGAACAACTTTGCCGAAGAAAGTATGGGCGTATGTTCAAATCCCGCTGAGATATTTACGATTTTATGAAGGCATAATAAAAGCACCTACATGCAAATTTTCTCGCCGGTCGATTCAGTAGTTTTCGATTCTATAGAGCTTTCCAGTTATGTGTGATTGGTGCTTGAAAATGAGGCAAACAACAACAGTAAACAAAAGAGATGCATTCCTTTGTCACCAAGGTACAGAATGAATTTCGTCTTCCGCTGGCTTAAATACCAGTTAGTTTTTAAAATATGAGCTTGAATTTGGAACAGGATAGAAAATTTGACCGAAATATGTGCTCTGCAGTGTGGCAAACGGTTTCTCCGTTTCACAACTGGTAATCGCTATTTTTCGGTTTGTTCCTCCAGCATCAGCTGTTCCCCAAAATGAGCTAAGAATAAATGGATATATCTCCGTTATACTTTCCCAAATTAACGTTACAACTACGTGTAGGTTTTTGGTTTTTAAGCTGACAACCAATTGCAATTGTTTATTTCATTTAGTATTGTGGAATAAACATGCTAGGAATTATTTAATAAAAGCACCTAAATGTTGTGTTTCTCGTCTGCGCGGGGTAAAATGCCCCACCTGCGGTATAATATGCCCAATGCGGTAATTTGAGTATTTCTACCAGTGACAGACCAACTCTATTTTGTAGAAAGTAAAACTATTTCCTTTGTTTTTCAAAATATCGTTATTTTATGTAAAATAAACCTAGTTTCGGCCTTCTGGTGCACTTTTTCTTTTCTGCAAGGGGCACATTATACTGCAGCTGTGGCATTTTGTACCGGGTAGTTGAATTACCTAGAATTTGGATGTTGGTAATAAATTATTCCCACCACGGTTGCTCTACAATACTAATTGAATTAAATAATGGCAATTGGCTTCAACTTAGATCCGTGTACCTATGTTTATAGCCACATTTGCAAGGGGGGCAAATTGCACCACCGCAAGTGGGGCATATTGGCCTGCTTTTACTTATTTGAAAAAATATTAAATGCTAAAGCAAATCAAGCGTTTCATACCGTTATTTTTGGCAGGGATGTCTTTTTGAAGTTCACTTTACGCAATCGAATCGCAACAACCGGTTATTTACAGATTTTGGCAAGAAAATAGCTTATGGAAATGACGCCAAAAGTTACATCGGAAGCCGCTCAAAAACAAATTTATTTTTGTTTTGTTTTTACAGCATGTGGCAACTGTCATACTTGCATAGTAGGCTAGTTCCATCAAATACTATGGTTTCTGGGTGGTTTTGCATTTTGATTTCGCTTGTTTAGCGAAAAACGAAGAGGGGGCACGTTATACACAATTCCTATAGATAACAAAGGTCAAAAGACTCGTTGTTCTCGCTACGGGAAGTGCTCCATATCGCCGCGGCAGATGCACAAGTTGTTTCCCACATGCAACGGAAGTTGCTGATATGGTTTCTAAACTAAACGAGTGAGGATGTCCCTCATTATCTAGTTTATGTACATGTTTGTGTGTAACCTTTACAGATTGATAAGTTAATTAATAATTGCCTCCAGGGCAGTCGACAGCCATGAGTTCAATTTGCTATTAATATAAATAACCTGTAACCAGGGCTGTCCTGTTCTTTGTGCTTAGGTTAACTTATTAGACTTATGGGTGCCAAAGTGGATATTGAAATTGGACTTGAAATGGGACGCGAAATTGGACTTGAATTTGAATTTTTACTTAAAATCGGTTACGGAATTGGACTTCAAATTGAACTTGCAATTGGAATTTGAATTAAATTTGAATGAAATTTTGCTTGAGACATTTTTTCAGACATATTTACGCACAAATACCGGGCTATTGAGTTAAAACCACGGACTTGCCGGTTACACCTTGAGAACTAATTTTTATACTTTAAATTATATAGAGAATAGAGAAGGTGGCATGTGTCCTCAATGTGCTCCAACCTGACCACACCAGTCGGTGGCTAGCAATATGTTCATTAAATGAGCCACATCTAGTGATTCTAACTTCAGTATTTGTTCTACCTAGATTGCTAGAATATGAAAATATTCCAAAATAAATAAAACTCATTTGACAAATAGCTCAACCTTTCCATTGGAAAAAGGCCAAACAGCGGTAGCTGCAATTTCTCATATCTACAGAGAACTCATCAATTGCAAATGTAGCTACAACTTGTTTGCTTCTATTTTTCGCTAGGATATTCAGCTTTCCAACAAAAGCATAGTTTTACATCATGCCAATATAGTAAGCAAGCGACACACACCAGGTCACTCAATTTCCCGCATTCTCATGTTGAAAATTAAAAGGCTCCCCCACGGGCGCAACACAGCCATCATTTGTCCTCTCGGTTGGGGCTGTTGAAATTCATCCAACGTGTACGGCATTGATAGGATGTTTGGCTGGTTGGATGGTTGGATGGTTTATGACGGAAAGGTGTACCGGGCTGTTTCACACATTCCATGCTGTGGAATTCCCATACGACCAAAAAAAAAAAAATTACTACGCCAAACCGGCAAGGATTCATCTGCGGGTGGTAAATTGTGCAACGGAGTTACTGCCGGTCGTCGTCATCGTTGTCGCAGCTGTCCTGTTGCCACCGCACACGTGCATAAGTTGAATGTCATCCTATAAAAGGAGACGTAAGTAAATACAATTTGCAAATGTTAGTGCCGGTTGCGTTGGTACCTACCAGCTTTTTTTTTTATTCGAACTGAGATACGCAGCTTCCGTCCCAAGAGGGTAAATTGTTCAATTTATGACGCTGGACGGATGTGTCCAAAAATAGATTTCAATTTTATTGCACAATATTGTAATCGAGGCAATATGGGTTGGTGAAAGTTCCCCAAATGATTGTTTGAAACTTGAACTTTCCAACTGAATATTTGTCAATCATTAAAGTTTTGTCGGAACAATTTTACTCCAACGTAATTAGATTGGCTTGTCGTAAAACACGTCCAAAATTACTTCCAAGCTTCTAGCCAATTCAAGCGGAAAATGTTTTCCCTTGCTTATGTGCCGATGTTGATCACGCCGACATTCTCTTTACATACAGTCAACAAACCGTAGGAGCGTAATTTCGGCAAACATCCGTTCCCTGGATTGACGTTTAATAACAAAGTACTTTCAGAAGTCAGATTTTTCCATGCTCCGCACATTGCTTCTCAGTTTGGCTGTTTTCGTTCGAATTCATTCATCAATGCAGGAACTTTGCACACGTGGGGCATTGCAAAACACCCGTACCATCAAACACCTTTCAGTTTCAAATGTGCCTGCAGAAACACTGAAAGCCGTAAAGTGGACTTTACGTTTTGGCAGCGTAATTGTGAAATTACCTAACCGCAAGTCGTGGTTGAGAGCTGTGATTTTCGGTAACATGTATTAGACTGATGAAAAATTTGCAGAACGGGAATAATTTCCGCCGATTTTTAAACGCTGCATTGCACAATGTTCAGCAAACTTTTGCAACTCGCTAGCTCTCGTCACAAAAAAGACATCAACCAAATGGCAACCATCGACCGCGGTACGTAATTTGTGAACACGCAACGCAAACCAAAAGTGTGGCAGCCTGTCGGTGCGTGCAGTTCTCGGTTGTGATGGAGCTACATGTGGGTTGGTAGCGATCTCACACGCCACCCGACCCGTCGAAGGACGACGCCAAAAGTTTCTGCACCCGTTCACGACGGTTTCGCCGGCACGACGTCGAATATGTGCGCTGCTGTGGTGATTACATCATATTTTGAAATGCGGTCTGGCATCGGCGGAAACATTATTCGGTATGACCGCTCATTTCGAAAACCGGAAAACGTTCCCAGAATGTGTCATGTGCTACACGCTATCACGCTGTGCCTGTTGGCCTTCCTGCTTGCATTATGTGGGCATGATTTGCGGTGCGGCGTCCGCTTCGTCTGTCATGTTGAATAGCCCGCAGGATACAGACGATGGAAAGGCAATATTGGAATTTGTTCAACATGCAACGTCGGAATCGGAGATGATGGAAATTTTCCCGGGGGATTGCTCGTGGCGACCGTCAGCATTTGCATAGGATTACCGACACTTGGCAGGGCGCAGTAGCGAGAATATTCGAAAGTGTTTCTGCTTTAAGAGGGAAGTTTCCCGGCGGTTTTTGTTTCGTGATGGTGTAAACGATTCTTCAATAATACTAGAACCAGTATTGGCAGCAGGCGAATTGGAAAGTTGTTTTAGAGTTTGTTATGGGGATTTTCTGTTTGGGTTTGTTAGCTTATAACAAAGTTGAAATTTTTTATTACCGGTTTGGTTGCAGTCCTAATAAAAAAATGTATAATATAGAGGCATATTCCAGCATAATTGAATAAAAAAAATAAAATTTCGATTAGTTGTAACTGTATTATAATTAGAGGTCCGGTTCATTCATTTAATATGTATAGCACCTTGCTTGTCAAATTTGTTTTGATAAGTGAATAGTTGTGGATTCGAATCTTAGTAGAATCAAGGCTATTCGAGTTCAGCATATCAGTATTACATTTCCAAGGACCAACACGGTTCCATGCCCAAATCTGATGAATTTTACGAAGCAAAAATCCAGAGGTTCAAATCAGGAGAACTTGGAGGGCATTCCTTTTTCTATATGAAATCCGTCAAATTGTCCTTTTTACCACGTCTGCATAAGATATGTAGCGCGGACAGGAGCTCCATCGTGTTAAAAGCAGTAATATTCTTCACCATACTTTCCCCGAGCATAAGACATCAAATTTTGTTCTCTGACCTTTTCTAGATATCATTTTGCATTAACTTTTGCACCCTTGTCAATAAATACAAGAGGAGGTCTCCCTTTTTTTGAAATGCCTCCCCATACCATGACCGCTGATGAGTTTTGGTATCGTGATACATTCCTTTTATACTTTGGAACGTCCACGATCGAAACCGACCACTACCGATCATTTTGAGCATACCCAAGTAACCAGTAAGCATTAAACACTAGTCCTTGGACAAAATTGTATAAGCATACAGAACTATGATTAAAAGCATATTTTTCTTTATACTTCTGTAGAATGTTACCATCAAGACAGGGCTCGAACCGGGAGTTAGTCATCCAACCTCATTCGTTTCCTTGCACCTTTGTTATCTAAACCATAGCGGATATGATTGAGTGAGTTGAAATTAGTCGTCTTTAAATCTTGGTGATATTCCCTCTCATATCATAGCTACTTGTCCTGCATTACCAATAGGGTAGAAAAAGACGGCATTCGTAAGGTGAAAGAGGGCACGAATAGTGACCGTAGAATAGCAAAATAAGAAGTCAAGTACAAGCCGTTTATCAACACCTACGGCTCATTTTAATGCAATTAACTAAATGCATTATATTGTTACGTTATATGCGCATATATTGCTTTCTTTAATGTTGATTTACGTTAATGCTTCTATGCATCAACAATGTTAATATACGTTTTATAAGCATTAAGATTGCTAATATACACAAGTTTGGCTCTTGGGAAGCGGAATTATTTCCAATATACGGTTTTAGATTAATGCTTATGGTTACTTGGGTAATACGGGGTTTGAAGAACAAATAATTTCTCATCAGAAAAGTTCACTTCAGACTCATCGTGACGACGAAGCAGCAGTTTGCATCTCTCCTGTCGTTTTTGTTTTGTTGCTTCCGTTAATCCATGGATTGTACATTTTTTGAATACTTCCATATCCAGATCCATTTTCAAAATTCGACGAAGAGACTCCCTGTTGATATTCAGCTCACCTGCCATTTTCCGTGCGGACCGGTCGCAACTGCGACGAATTCGTGCTCGAATAACCTTTTTGACCCTTGCAGCTCTAACGATTCGTTTTCTTCCGCCCGGGGTTTTCACGGTTTTCAACAGATCCCATCTCGACAAATCTTTTTTACTGTATAATATACAAATCATTTTTTTATGCCGAGATGTTTGATGACGAAAAATAGTGCCGCATGCAGCACCATTTCGGAATTTATTTATTATCAACGACCGTAACTCAAACTCTGGTACGTGCACACCGAACGAGACACAATACTAAAATGAAACTACGTCAAGTAAGACTTAAGTCATGATGACACGCACATGGTCCTAGTTTGATTGTATTAATTATATATGCCGTTGCAAGCATAACATAATTTTTGTTCGAATATAGCTATATATAATATAGCAGCTGTGTCGAGCAGTCGAGTCGAGCTATCAGGTCGAGCAGTTGAATCGAACATTCCAGCCGAGCAGTTGAATCGAGTACTTTAATCAAGCAGTCCAGTCGAGTAATCGAATCGAACAGTTTTGTCAAGCAGTCAAGTCGAGTGGCTAAGTTGAGTGGTTAAGTCGAGCAGTTGAATCAAGCTGTTCATCAAGTAGTCCAGTCGAACAGTTAAATCAAGTGTCTAATCAAGCAGTCATGTCGAGTAGTAAGTCGAGCAGCCAATTCGAATAGTCGAATCTAGCAGTCGAATGGGGCAGTTGAGCAGAGCAGTTGAGTCGAGTATTTCAGTCAAGCAGTTTTTGGGGGATTTTGGGATAATAAAGTATAACATCAAACGATGGTTGACTAAGAACTAACTTTATTTACAGTACATCGATTTATATATCTGGATTGCATAGGAGAGTGAATTAGCCGATGATCATTATCTTCGGTGTGGGATAGATCGGCCGATGATCGTTTATCGGGTACACGATCGATCGGAGATAATCGGGAATTTCTGTGTGTATGGTAGGTCACAAAGATGCTGGGTGAGTGCAGGTTATAGATCGCAACGAACAGTCGAGTCCGCCACAAGTTGAACCGAGCAGTTCAGCCGAGTCGAGTCGAGTAGAACAGTTGAGTCGAGCAGTCCAGTCGAGCAGCTTAATCGAGCAGTTTAATCGAGCAATCGGATCGAACAGTCTAATCAAGCAGAATCGACCAGTCGAGTCGAGTAATAAGGCGAGCAGTTGAATCGAGCATTCGGGTCGAGTAGCAAGTCGAGCCGTCGAATCAAGCAGTTGAGTCGAGTAATTCAATCGAACAGTCCAGTCGAGCATTTCAGTTGAGCAGTCCAGTCGAGAAATCAAATCGAGCAGTCTAATCGACCAGTCCAGTCCAGCAGACTAGTCGACCGGATGGGCAATCGAGCAGTCCAGCAATCGACCAGTGAGGTAACTGAGAATAGAACCCATTGCTACGAAAACACACACTTAAAAAAAAGCACCGAATTCGGCAAAATTTTACTGAACTCTCAACAGCCGACCGTTCGTCAAATGTGTCTTACCCCTCGGGTCAGAATGTTCTATTAGTGATAATGATTACAGGCATATCGTTAAAGCATTTAAGCGGAATCCCAATGAAATGCTTCGGTCAGGGATGTGGCCAAAAAGTTGAATCTTTTCAAGTTTTTCGTTCAGACAGCCAAAGACCGGGAGGGATTGAATAGGTACAAAGTGCCAAATATGGTGGGAAAGTCAAGTACCTGGCAACTGTACACCCAGATGCTGACGAAGCCTCATTGTCTCATCATGAATGATGAGACTTACGTTAAGGCGGACTTGCGGCAGCTTTCGGGGCTGCTGTTTTTCACTACCCAGCACAAGTTTGATGTTCCGGAGGAAGTAAGAAAGCAGAAACTTTCAAAGTTTGCCAAGAAATACATAATTTGGCAAGTGATCTGCTCATGTGGCAAACGGAGTTCGCCGTTCGTGACTACCGGGACTGTAAACGGGCAGAGCTACCTAGTGTCTACTGAAGCGTCTGATTTCTCCGTTAAGTTTGAACGACTTGGCATGAATAAACGTAGAAGTAGTATTCAATCATACCTTAGCGGACGAAGCATGTCTGTAAAAATCAGTGATCACATTTCATCGCCATTTCCAGTTTGTTCTGGTGTTCCACAAGGAAGCCATCTAGGGCCGTTTTAATTCCTGCTGTACATGAACGATGGGAACTTTATCTCAAAATGCCCGAAACTCTCGTATGCTGACGAAACTTTACCATACGATACAGGAGCCCCAAGACACAGTCTTTCTGCAGAAACAGTTGGAAGTCTTCGCTGAATGGTGTCGAATCAACCGTTTATCGCTAAATGTATCTCAGTGCTCGGTAATCTCATTTGGCCGAAAACGCTCACTTTTTCACTTTGACTATGCCTTAGAAGGCGCACGTTTGCACCGTGAATCCACAGTTAAGGATTTGGGAATTCTGCTAGACACTAAAGTAATATTCAAGGACCACATTATATTGCTCAATTGTGCGACCTGTACTGGAATATGCGTCTCTTGTCTGGTCCTCGTATTATCAAAATGAAACTCAACGCGTCGAGGCTATTCAGCGAAAATTATTCCGCTTCGCTTTACGTCATGTTAGATGGACGGCTCCATTGAACCTACCCAGCTATAAAAGTCGTTGAATGCTTATCAACTTGGATTTACTAGAGGAGAGACGAAATGTGGCAAAAGCATGTTTTATAAGTGATCTTCTGCAGGGTAATATTGATTCCTCTACACTGCTCAGAACGCTGGATATCAATATAGGGTAAAGAACTAGTTTTAAGCAGTCTAAGCGGGTCACTGATTGTTTTACCTTATTACAAGCGACGGGTTGACTAAGTGGGGGATATCAGCATACCAATCTTCTTGCTATCTTTAGTTCTTCAAGCTGTTACGAGCTGTTTGTAAGCGACGGGTTGACTAAGTGGGGGATATCAGCATACCAATCTTCTTGCTATCTTTAGTTCTTCAAGCTGTTACCATTGGAAGACACTATTGTTGCGCTAAACTTTTGATTTTTCGCTTTAAAAGTTGGAGCAGCGGAACTAATTTTGAACACACCGAACCCATTTTCACCCGCAAGGTGCTATTTTAAGCAATCCTGAAATCTGAATTTTTTTACGTCCCGTTAAAAAATCTCTCGAACTTTTCCCCCTATTCAGTAAGTTCGCGTTCTTATCCGCGACCTACTAATCGGCATCTGATGCGTAATCGGCATAGCGTATCGGCATTGATGCGTAAAATGCCATCTGTCTAAATTGTTTATCGGGGCATACACTCACCGCACCGTTCGGCAAACGGTATTCGTCGTCTCTTTTATTCTCTGGTGTTCTTATGGGAAACTGCGAGTTTGACGTCTCACTCGCTGTTGATAAGGATGGTGGGAGAACAAAAGAGGTAAACATAGCAGTACAAACGATCCGACTCAGAACAGTGTTGTCAAAGCAAATGACATTTAAACAGATCGTTGCTTTATTAAATCACTGAGAAAATCTTCGAAAATTATTGAAAAAGCTGTCTTTTGTGTTGTTTTTAATAAAGAAAAATTAATTATGAACATACATTTCTCTTGAAAGTATCGAACCACGTTTTCACCATAGGAGGTTTCAGTTAATTTCAAACTTAAAATTTTTATTTCCAGAACCGAAACAGTGTCTTGGCAACACGATAGTTCATCAGTTGTGCTGCAGCTGCTGCTACTGGTGAACAGGTTCCGTCAATTCAGAATTTGTTTTCAGTTTTGTTAGAAAATAATAAAACTTTCGGCTAGTGACAAAGCCTTAGATAATATAAAAAACCTGATTTAATCCACCTAGTGGTGAAAGGAACCTTTGTTATACGAACTTACTTGCTATTTGAGATAGAAATCGACACGTTTGGTTTACATGAAAGTTTTGAAAATTGAATAAGTTTACAAAATTTGAACCAAATAGAAGCACTTATAAATTTCGATAGTTCCTTTTCTCATGAAATTGCTGAGTAAGTTGTTACTAATTAGAAAAGTGCAAGTAAAAGTAAGTTGTAAGATGAAATATTATTCTTTAACATATACATTGCGTAGTAAATGTCTAGTTTATAAGTTTTTGAACTATGCATAATTTCCTGTAATGCCATTCTATTTGATTCACAACAATAAAGTTTTCTTGAATAAATTTCATCAATTTTTATTAACTTTCGGTGTTGTATTTTGTACAACATGTGTAGGTTTTTGAATGCCATATTGTTATAAAGTTACAAATCGTATATTACGTATATACTAACGTATATTCTTCAGTAAACTTGTTTGAGCAAAATGTCAGAATTATTTAATGCACTAATACTTTAAATTGTTACAAGGAAACAAGGTTAGCATAAACCGACATCACAGAAACGAAGCAAGTAGCATGTGAGGTGTACCGCAATTGGCCCCAACTGGAATTTTCTCTCGTTTCTTCATATGGCAAAATGGTGTCTGTATGCAGCAAAACTACCAGCAAATGTAAAATGTTTAAGATGTATCCGTTTGTTGGTAGCCGAGTAATTCGGGGTCAAAATCAGGGTATTTTTTATAATCGAAGTTCTACAGCTCCTAAACAAGCAAACATAGAGGTATACTAAATTCAGCAAAGTTGTGTATTTTTATTATTTGTACAACTTTGTAATACATGAAAAAGTCATACAATAATTACAAAACGAGTTAGAATAGAAAAACTGACTTTACAAATTCATATACAATAAATAAGATTTTTCTATCTTCGCAGAAGAGATAGAAGGTTACTGTCTTCAGCAAAATTTCTTGCAATATTATGCTCTAAAAGTTTGCAGAACATATCAAGGTGTTATATTGAAACTGAAGGAAAATAATTTTTTTATTTCACTTTTAGGGGGATTCCAGACCAGATACCAGACAATAGAGCTTTCAATTTTAAGAAACTCTTCCAAAGGTTTAATAAACTTAAAACCAAGTTTTCTTAGTCAAAACTCTTGTGCGCACGTTTTCTTTGGTTTTGGGCGATTGTGCGCGAGTAACCGTGTTATAAAAGTTGGCGCGAGTGTTCGAGGGTTAATATCTTTTGACCGGTAAAACCAACTCTTATGAAATTTTGCATATATATTCGTAGTGTGAAAACCTCTCGTTTGATATTAAAATAATTGAAATTAGGAAAATTATCTTGGTTAAAATCATTATAAATTATTATTAATTTTGGGGTGGTGTATTCGATTACTCATAACTTTCAAATTAAACGTCCAATCAAAAAACCATTCAATAGTGATCTATCCGGCTATATTACCTGCCAAATGAAACTAATAGCGCATAAATCGGTTTGGCCATCTCTGAGAAACAGGCGTTCATTTGTACCTAGTCAAAACAGGTTTTTCAATGCTACCTTTTAAACTGCTTGTCCGTTTTTAATAAAACTTATCAAAACGTTTAGTAATAGTAAGAGCTTTCGTTTGGTACTAAGATCGTTAAAATTGGTTGCGTGGTTCCGGAGACAACCGTGTCACGTAGTTTTCACATTTTTGCTTATAACTTTCAAACGAAAAGTCAGACTACGAAACAATTTAATAGTGATTTACTAGGCAATAATACCTTTCAAACAAAAGTAATAGCGGTCGAATCGGTTCAGCCATCTCAGAGTAACAGGCGATAGAAAATTCGGAGCGAACACACATACACACATACACACACACACACACACACACACACACACACACACACACACACACACACACACACACACATACACACACACACACACACACACACACACACACACACACACACACACACACACACACACACACACACACACACACACACACACACACACACATACACACACACACACACACACACACACACATACACACACACACACACACACACACACACACACACACACACACACACACACACACACACACACACACACACACACACACACACACACACACACACACACACACACACACACACACACACACACACACACACACACACACACACACACACACACACACACACACACACACACACACACACACACACAGACATTGCTCAGTTCGTCGAACCCTATCTATTGGTATATGTGACTCGGTCCTCCGGGCCTTGGATCAATTTCGTGTTTTTCGACCAATTTCTAAACCTTTGTTATATAGTATAACAAAGGTAAAAAGATAGTGAATAATATGGTATGTGACAATTGAGTGCTTGACTTTTACAGTGGTTGTAATCAGTGCTGAAAAATGTGATGGAATCGTTAGTAGCGAGGTGGCGATTGCCTTCAGCAGCTAAAAAATGTATTTTTTTGGACAACAATTTTTAATTCATCATATTTCTTGTCGGAAACCCAATAAATTGTGTTTGTGTGAATCAAATGTATGGTTAAGTGATTTGTGAAGATGATCCTATCAAAAGATTTTGAAAATATGAATAAAAAGTGCATTTTTGGCTCATTTATGTTCAACTGATTAAAATAGGTGACACTGCTTAACTCGTTCCTTACCCTACGTGCCGTAGTCTTCGATCTCGTTCGTTTCTCAACATTACTTCAGCAAGAACAAATTATGGCTTACATGAGCCAGTACGTAGTATGTCTCGTATTTTCAACACATGTTACTATGTATTTAATTTTAATGTATCACGAGAAACAAATAAGTGTAGTTTTAGACGTGTTTTATGTTGATTTCTGTTGTATATTTGTAGTACCTATAATTTATCTGTAGTTGTGTAGTTAACTCTGTCATTGGGGTGATGTTTTATCTGTTGACTTTAATAAATAATATATAGATGAAGCAACACGTGGGCCCTACGGTTTTCTGGCCGGATTTAGCTTCGTGCCACTATTAGGGAATCAAAAATCACGGACGCACAAGAGACAAAAATATTGTCCCTACTTCAAAATGTTGCGACAATGTATGAGGAAAGGAATATATTGTCACTATTGCATGAAAGTTAGGACAATAACAAGATATCATAGCTGTTTATCATGAATACAGATGTTTCATGACAATCTTGTTGTTGCCTGTGAAAAAGACACACTGCTGTATGCAATACTTACGTATTGTACGCAACAAAAGCTATCCTAATCATGTCACACTGTGTCGGCACAGGCAGTGTTTGGTAGTTACCATGGTAACATTGTACGCCAAGCTTTGGATCAAAGCAAGCTAGTCATTTTCTTAAGGTTTTTGCTGTTTGTCCCTTTTGTTCAAGTTGCTGATAAAGTATTATCTTTAACCAACTGACTTGCGACAAAAATATATTTTATTGTATACCTACCTGCATCATCAACAACAAGCGCCTGTGAGAGCGAGTTTGTATCAAAATATATTTTCACCGAAACTTATCATTCTCGCTGGTATGAAGGAGCATTCATTTAGCCTATATTTTGTTATCGTAATACATTCTGGTTGCTACGCATGTTTGTTTTATAGGCAGAGAATAACTGGTTTATCATTCTTCGTTTTTGTCGGTTATTTGTGCGTATGAACAATGATATTTTGATTCCCTGTCCACTATTCAAAGGATGTCCTCGAGTGATGCGAAGCCAAAGGGGTCACTTTCGTACTCAAGGACAGAAAAAGCTGCAGCCAGATATTATACAGAACCTTATGAGTGGATTTAGCGGAGTACAAACGGAAAGCGAAGAGTGGCGGAGGCGTATGAATCACGAGCTTCAGGCACTGCTTGGAGAGATTCCCATCGTACATCTGGCGAAAGTTGGGAGACTGTGTGACGCACGTTAAATACGCCCGGTGAAAATTAAATGCTCAGCGTGTAGTCTATCCTGTCAAACATCTGGGGCTATTTGTCGTAACCCTACCGTTGAAGCCAACCAGGGCGATCATTACAACTTCATTAGGCAATAAAACGAGAAAGGTTTCAAAGAATGTAAATATTTTTCACTCAGTGCGGATGTGGGCTACATATTTTTCTAACATTACTCCTCAGAAGCACTAAAAGTGATCAATTATTCTTCGTTAAGCTCCAATAGAACTACGGCACTCGTACGGCTCTGCAGGCTCAAACCCAAGCGGACGAATTGTTGATCCGCAGAGCAAACCGGTAGGCTCTGTTGGCTGGATGCACACATCTGTGCTCCTCCCACCGTTGAGAGCAACCGACATGCTATCAATTTATCGCTCGTTTCCACATACGACAGGCGGTAGAGAAAAGTTTTCAGCCAACAGTGCAAGGTACGGCAAGGCTCTGTGGAAAACGGATGGGAAAACTTTCATCGCTTGTGCTTGTGAACACAATAATGCATCCGGCTGTTCTCCCACTACTGTCTACTGTCGGGTCTGTTTTCCTTCGACAGAACTTAATTAGACGATACAATTATGGGATCCTGTTGAATGGCTCGTGTCCGCTCGGACCGGGCTTGGTGCGGCCCAGCAGACGCTTTTGATGGATGCCAGCCAGTCTGTATGTCGAAAGTGTCGATAAGCTTCGAATGAACGTCGAAGAGAAAATGACGGTATTGTGTTCAAGCGGGTGTCAGTTTAATTGTGATCTGATAACGGTAGGATAGATTCAACTAAGCATTATCTGGGAACAATACATACTAGCGTCGGACGTCGGGCAATGATGAAGGTATACTGACTTTCATCAAAAAAATTTCTTTTCGAGCCAACCACTTGGATCTGAATTGAACAAATATCTACAAAATAACACAATGCAATAAAGTAATAGTGCTAGTGGAATTTTGTTTTCCGGCAATTAGCCAGTAACTAACATTCAGTGCGGGGGTAGAATAGATTGAATAGGGCCAGACTTTCAGTTGATTGTGCATTTCTACGATTCATACAGTCCAACTGATGCAAACTATCATGATAGACTGCCTGAAAAATATAAAAAGCCAGCAGAATAAGTAACTGCAATACTATATCTGGTTATATATTCATTTTCATTTCATTGGAAGTTTACACTGAAATGAAGATACGTGTGAGAGACGAGAACTAAAAAAACTCTATAGCTTTTTTGAATATTGCCTATAGAAACTATTCATACACGTGTGTAAAATAACACATCTCTCAATAGGCTCTGCTTTTTTTTCTACCCAAAAGCACGATGCACCAATATTAGTATTCCAAATATATTTCATTGTCGAATCCCAGTTCATTGGTGGAACCGACATACATAGTGTACATAGGTATTGCCAAGCGAGACCACTGACGACGGATTCAATTTTGAACCCTATTCCGATACCAATAAAAGTGTAGATTTTCACCGATTTCCCACGGGGTGATGAATCTCCCCACTCGGATCTTGCCGTGTACTGGGTACCTATCTACTGTCAAGCAAATTGCAGTGGAAACCGCGCGGCATGTCAAACAAGCACATATCGCAGTATATTCATTTTCCGGAGCGACGAGCTGGTGACAAACGTGAATTTGTTCGGCTGTTCAGCAAATCTAGTGAACCGTATTCGATCTGGTCACATGGCGTGTGTTCTCTTTTATGATGCGCATGGGGTGGAATAATCAGACTGGCTCATATCATACACAAGTGGACGAACATCATTGGTGTTAGAACGAACGTGGCTCCTTTCAACGCCCAAACAATAATTGCATTGCAATAGGGACGAACTACGAGGTGTGACGGTAGCCTATGCACAGAATTTACGTGTTTATACAAATTGATAGAAGTTAAGCCGAGGAACAAATGCCAGCCGGCAATTTTCCAGCAAAGCACGATCTTGAGCTTCCACCACGAGCGGATATAAAATTTCTGTTTGTTCCCCCAAACCCCCCGGAAAAGCGTTTTTAAATCGATGCTTATTGCAAAAGCTGCTCGACGAAGCAAAGAATTTAATCTTCTTTTTAACGCTACATCTTGGGTGTTATAGGCGACCAAGCCGGTGGGGGTGAAGCCGGTGGAGGGAGCCGAGCTTTTGCTTGCTTGCCGTTTTTGTTGCAATAAATATAGCATCAAGCAGATAAGACATGTCATTCTCTTCTTCATTCTTCTGATATGCCTTGTTGGATTGGTTGCTGGGATTTCGCCTTGTGCTCTCCATCCAAGTTGATAGTGATATCCTGAAATCCCACAGGGAAGAGAATTTGGAAGTGCAGAGTTGAAATTCGTTAGGCGAGAGTTGGTGCAAGCGGCAGCATCCGACAGACATAGCGAATGATATGCATCAGGAAAATTGAATTCTTATGCCGCACGAAGACGACCACGGGCCTGATTCTTGCAGGATGAACTCTGCTGCGGTGCCGCCATGTCGTTCAAGTGGAGGCAGATGCTTGCTGCACACGAGAAGCAGAGCACGTTATTTGTGCATTTATATTCTCCCGAATGCGGTGCGGATGCGGAAATCTGTTAAGTCATTAAGAAGATTAAAGTCAAGAACTACTCACAGCCGGTTTGGAGGAAAAGTTTTGACACCGCTTTGTTAACAGGATCGTATGCCTGAAGCTAGCAAAGATTGCGGGAGGCTGAGTTGAAAGTTTGATAAATTCGTAAATATAGGATTACAGTAATACCTCAATATAAAGCAACTTTATTTTTATTTTCGTTACGTTATATCGAAGCAAAACCGAAAATTTTTCCTATTCGAATGAAATTGATTGCGAATGAAAGGGAAGTCTCTCAAACCGTTAACCTTCAAATTTTATGATGATTGGACTTGTAGTTTAAAAGACACATTAGGAAATGCTAAAGTAGATGGCACGATGGGCAATCAGACAGACAGACAGACAGACAGACAGACAGACAGACAGACAGACAGACAGACAGACAGACAGACAGACAGACAGACAGACAGACAGACAGACAGACAGACAGACAGACAGACAGACAGACAGACAGACAGACAGACAGACAGACAGACAGACAGACAGACAGACAGACAGACAGACAGACAGACAGACAGACAGACAGACAGACAGACAGACAGACAGACAGACAGACAGACAGACAGACAGACAGACAGACAGACAGACAGACAGACAGACAGACAGACAGACAGACAGACAGACAGACAGACAGACAGACAGACAGACAGACAGACAGACAGACAGACAGACAGACAGACAGACAGACAGACAGACAGACAGACAGACAGACAGACAGACAGACAGACAGACAGACAGACAGACAGACAGACAGACAGACAGACAGACAGACAGACAGACAGACAGACAGACAGACAGACAGACAGACAGACAGACAGACAGACAGACAGACAGACAGACAGACAGACAGACAGACAGACAGACAGACAGACAGACAGACAGACAGACAGACAGACAGACAGACAGACAGACAGACAGACAGACAGACAGACAGACAGACAGACAGACAGACAGACAGACAGACAGACAGACAGACAGACAGACAGACAGACAGACAGACAGACAGACAGACAGACAGACAGACAGACAGACAGACAGACAGACAGACAGACAGACAGACAGACAGACAGACAGACAGACAGACAGACAGACAGACAGACAGACAGACAGACAGACAGACAGACAGACAGACAGACAGACAGACAGACAGACAGACAGACAGACAGACAGACAGACAGACAGACAGACAGACAGACAGACAGACAGACAGACAGACAGACAGACAGACAGACAGACAGACAGACAGACAGACAGACAGACAGACAGACAGACAGACAGACAGACAGACAGACAGACAGACAGACAGACAGACAGACAGACAGACAGACAGACAGACAGACAGACAGACAGACAGACAGACAGACAGACAGACAGACAGACAGACAGACAGACAGACAGACAGACAGACAGACAGACAGACAGACAGACAGACAGACAGACAGACAGACAGACAGACAGACAGACAGACAGACAGACAGACAGACAGACAGACAGACAGACAGACAGACAGACAGACAGACAGACAGACAGACAGACAGACAGACAGACAGACAGACAGACAGACAGACAGACAGACAGACAGACAGACAGACAGACAGACAGACAGACAGACAGACAGACAGACAGACAGACAGACAGACAGACAGACAGACAGACAGACAGACAGACAGACAGACAGACAGACAGACAGACAGACAGACAGACAGACAGACAGACAGACAGACAGACAGACAGACAGACAGACAGACAGACAGACAGACAGACAGACAGACAGACAGACAGACAGACAGACAGACAGACAGACAGACAGACAGACAGACAGACAGACAGACAGACAGACAGACAGACAGACAGACAGACAGACAGACAGACAGACAGACAGACAGACAGACAGACAGACAGACAGACAGACAGACAGACAGACAGACAGACAGACAGACAGACAGACAGACAGACAGACAGACAGACAGACAGACAGACAGACAGACAGACAGACAGACAGACAGACAGACAGACAGACAGACAGACAGACAGACAGACAGACAGACAGACAGACAGACAGACAGACAGACAGACAGACAGACAGACAGACAGACAGACAGACAGACAGACAGACAGACAGACAGACAGACAGACAGACAGACAGACAGACAGACAGACAGACAGACAGACAGACAGACAGACAGACAGACAGACAGACAGACAGACAGACAGACAGACAGACAGACAGACAGACAGACAGACAGACAGACAGACAGACAGACAGACAGACAGACAGACAGACAGACAGACAGACAGACAGACAGACAGACAGACAGACAGACAGACAGACAGACAGACAGACAGACAGACAGACAGACAGACAGACAGACAGACAGACAGACAGACAGACAGACAGACAGACAGACAGACAGACAGACAGACAGACAGACAGACAGACAGACAGACAGACAGACAGACAGACAGACAGACAGACAGACAGACAGACAGACAGACAGACAGACAGACAGACAGACAGACAGACAGACAGACAGACAGACAGACAGACAGACAGACAGACAGACAGACAGACAGACAGACAGACAGACAGACAGACAGACAGACAGACAGACAGACAGACAGACAGACAGACAGACAGACAGACAGACAGACAGACAGACAGACAGACAGACAGACAGACAGACAGACAGACAGACAGACAGACAGACAGACAGACAGACAGACAGACAGACAGAAATCCTTTTTTATAGGTACAGATTAGATCCCAATTATTGTGATAAAATTAATTCAGTACCTTGTTTCAACTACTTTAACATTTCTTAAAATATTTTTCTGTATTTACTCCTCAAAAATGCCATTTTTCCATAAAACTCAAATGTGCGACCCCTAAATCGCATCAACCAATGTTGACGCCCCATAAAAGTTTTGGTGTGACACCCTAAACTAATATTTGAGGGATGAGCCCCCAGGTTTTCTAACATAGTGCTATTTTGGGACACTCTACCCAAGTAATATTGTTGCTGTATAATAACTTATTAAACTATTATACAGCCAATTCCCGTGGACTAAGTGCTTGATAAGCTATTATACAACAAAAATGTTACTTGGGTAGTGTGCATACTTATATATGCACACTAAATATATGTACACTACAATCATGAAATAAACAGAAAATCGATTTTTCGAAAATTCTAACTGTATATAACCCCTTAACGTCACGTTTTCATTCATATTTAATTTTTAACAGGAACTGTTAGGTACGTAAAATATCCCGCCTTCGTTCTGTTCCGTTTAATTTCGGTAAATTTTGCTTCCATCCATTCTATTATCTTAGGATTTATACAGAGACTATAAATAATTTACTCATCACCGGTAAACACAGCTACCTACCCGTACAGTCGGGGCTGTTTCAACAGCCATATTTTTTCGGGACGGTTCATTAAAAAAAACAAAGAAGATTGTGGACAGTGTATGAATAAATAATGAAATATTTTGCCCCATAAAGGAATGTAGCATTACACGGCTGGAGACTGATTTTTCTTCTGGTACACCACTTCGGAATTTGTGTCTGCGTGATGATTTTCTAAATAGTGGGAAGTTTGTTAGTTTGAAGGAGGATAGAGAATTGCTTTCTGATTGTAGCCTAAAGCAACCAATCTTATTTGCAGTTGACGGAGAATCGTAGAATCTGCACACTAATGTGATTAGCAACAATTTCTCATTCAGTTCAAGCTAATCAATTTATCACCCACCCGCCCCGGCCAGAGTTGGTCACCAGTGTCTCTGGACCCATTCGTGAGATTCAGCACCATTAGAGCGGTAATAAATTTTTGGTCTACGTGTAAATTAGTTTATGCCAGAACCACCACCCGGTGAAATGGGACACAGAAGCCGAACTTCCGTTCCGTGTCTTACTTAGCAAATTTGTTTCACATTACAGCATAAAGCTTTAAACAATCTTTCTAGTTTAAAGAAGCCATCTCATCTGATATAAAAAGGCTATGTTCTTTAGTATATCAAAGATTTCGAAGTGATTTCCATCGTCAAGATTAGCATTCCTCTATGTAGTTCAAATAACACACGTCGAAACACCATTTCACCGCGATGCAATAGCTGTAGGAATCGTTCTCGTTTTTTTAAGCACGCCGTTCTGAAGTGCCTACCGGAAGAAGCTCAACAACCGTTCTTTATCCCTTTGCAGACTGCAGCAAGACAGCACCACACAACTCAAGCAAAATCGATTTACTTTCAAGTTTTCCCGTACGTGCACTACCGATGACGAAAAGTCAACCAGAGGCTCTATGGTTGATAAAATCCGTCGCCATTTCCTGCTTAGCATAATTTGATTTCAAACTTCAGAGTGAATCACTAAGGGAAAATTGCATTTTTATAACCGTTAAATTTTCTTCTCCGCGCTGCCAATCTAATTGCATTACTCGTGACCTGCTTGGTTTGTCTTGTTTCGCAGGGAGCCTCTTCTGGAACGAAACTATCATCAGCATGAGCGATTATGATTATTATTTCAATAGCGTCGTTGGTTGCCATCATGGATTCAGCTACGCCGTGCCAATCTTTGATGGAGCTTCTTCCGGTGGAAACGTATCGAAGTGTAGATCTATATGTAACTAAAGTCTTCAACCAGTCGAAAGACCGGTTGGGAAAAGATTCTTTGCCCAGATGAGGCAAGTCACCAATCATTTCCTCTCTGCTCTGGGCAAAAACACTGAGCAATAATCAAAGCTATATGAAAACGTCGATGGCGAAACAGCTCTTCCGGCATATGGCAGGGTTGAACCAGAGCTGGTTCCTAAATAATTTTTAGGATCTCTAATCCCATTGAATGGTTTCAGTTCGTAAAGCAAAGGGCTACGGTTTAGTAAAATATTTACGATTATCATTACGACAAGCATTGTATAAGCAATCGTTAAAAATAGAGCCATCATAACAGTCAGACGTAAATGTCAACCCTTGCCAGCTATATAAAAGACAACTCAGGGAGCCGTTACCGTAACAAAAACATTCGACATAATTCGGTTCGGTTCAGTCACTCTACGTCCAATATAGGGTATCGAATGCTCACCCAAGCATGTCCGAAGGCCAAGGCGAATTATTCGAGTGTCGCTAACTTGTTTCTCTCCCGGGTCTCCTTTACCCCTTCTAAGAAAACAGTCGCAGGAAGTCGGTGCAACGTTGGAGAAAATGACTTTTCTTCGTCCGTTTACACCGCATCGGAGTACGGAAACCGGGACGGAGTACAGCTTTTCTCTGTCCGCGTTGTCTGGCCTCTTTGCCTATATGAAATATGATGGAAGGGCGCACTGGAACGGATGCTGTGAACCGCTGTTGGCAGGTGACAGGTGTCTTTCGAAGAAAACTAGTTCAAGGTTTCGAGGAATGGAGCTATTTTTTCACCCTTTTTTACTTTAAAAAACTTTATTATTCTACTATGGGGATGACTTTCGCTGTACAAGGCAGTATAGACTGTTCTCCAATTCAAGTTCCGGTTGGTTGCGTTCATTCCTTATTGGCCATTACCCACTTTGGCTGATTATCGTATCATTTTTGAAACCTTTTTTCCATCAACTGGGACTTGTTCCGGTCTATCTGTTGACGGGATATCGGTGACGGTGGCAATCATCTTGAAATATTTTAAAGCCGGCACCGGAAATTGAAAATGAGGGAAAAAACAAAATTTAATAAAGCAGACATAGAACATGAAAGATATGAGCTATGGAGGCTGTCTCTGTTGCGTCCAAGGGTGGCACAACTAGTAGGGATGTTCGTTTTTTATGCGGACGGTTTCAAAATATGAGATAAAAATTTGACATCATCAAACGAATTTAACGAACAGATCAAAGAAAAACAAACAGTAGCCCAATTCATGTGGAATTTGTAGAATCACGCCCATTACCGTCGGTTGTTTCGGCGCAGCTGATAAACATTCTCGATGGAATTGACTGGGAGCTGGCTCAGCCCGTTCCGGATCCGTCTTCGATGGGGCGGAAACGAATACTGTGTCGATCGTTTAGATAAAAACAAACTTCAACAGGAAGTAAAATTCACCAGACAAGTTAAACAGTTCCTTTGATCGCATGACGGCTAAAGGTGCTCCGCAGAAAAGTGGTTGATTTTGTCATCCAATTTTGTTGGTCTGCTTATACGAGTCGTTAGGTTGATTATCTTTATTTATTTTATACCAAACAGGATGAAATTTGTATTTTGCATTGCAAAATGATGAGCCCGGTTGTCCGGTTTCATGATAATGACTTGGAAAAGGGTTCAGTATTATTGAACACAAAGGAACGGAAAGTACTCGAAACCGAAATTAATTAACCTTTTGAAAATAAATAATTTCGTTTAAAATAGGGTATAGAACAATGTTTTTGAAAGTTTTGAATCTCATCGAATGATGTATTTGACCATCAACTACCTTTTTTGCCTTTCTACTATATAAATATATAGTATAAAGGTATAGAAATCACTTGGAAAACCGGAAATGGAAAGAAGGTCCTGCGGGCCGAATGTCATATGCCATTCGACTCAGTTTCGAAAACTGAGCATTTTCTGTGTGTGTGTATGTATGTGTGTGTGTGTGTGTGTGTGTGTGTGTGTGTGTGTGTGTGTGTGTGTGTGTGTATGTGACGCTTTTAATCTCACTCACTTTTCTCGGAGATGGCTGGACCGATTTTAATGTTCTTAGTGTCAAATGAAAGGTCTAGGTGTCCCATTGGTCGCTATTGAATTTCATACTGATCGGACTTTTAGTTCAAAAGTTATGTATAAAAATACGAAAAATATGGGACTTCATTATCTCATAGGTCCCTTAACCGATTTGAACAAAATTGATTGCATATGAAAGAGGAGCCTTGCAAACCCTTAACTTCCAAATTTCATGATGATTGGACTTGTAGTTTGAAAGTTACATAAAGAAATGTGAAAAAATAGTATTTAAAACATATTTTTGTAACATATAAGCATTAATTCAATGAAAAACATCACACATTTTATTATTATTTGAAAATTACTGCTGAGATCTATCAAACAAAACCGAGTTATTGAAAATCGGACGGTTCATTCAAAAGTTATTTAAACTTTAACATTTAAGCACCGTATATTAAACCGTTAAAACGTGTGAAATCAAAACAAATGTTGATAGTATTCAATGTGTGTGATATATGAGTGTATGTATGTATGTGTGTATAAATGTATGTATGTATGTGTGTATGTATGTATGTGTGTATGTATGTATGTATGTATGTGTGTATGTATGTATGTATGTATGTATGTATGTATGTATGTATGTATGTATGTATGTATGTATGTATGTATGTATGTATGTATGTATGTATGTATGTATGTATGTATGTATGTATGTATGTATGTATGTATGTATGTGTGTGTGTATGTGGTGACAATTCGCAATTTTTAAATTTGCATTTAAATTCAAGAAAAGTAAGAAACATGTCAATTGTCTGAAGTTTTTGAAGCCTCTTAGTGGAATACGAACTTTGAAATTAAAGAAAAGAAAAAACTTTTACCGACTAAATTCCACTATTTAAGGGGAAACCGAAAGTGGCTCAAAGATGACTGGATAAATGGCTACCATTCGAAGCATGTATTGTTTTGCGCCTTAAAAATGCATCTGTATTGGCAGAGCACGCTTTCGCCACGTAATCAGTGCTTCCAGCGCTGTTATAATGTCCTAAAACTTGTAATTCAATTTATCGATCTGCTGTGTATCAATAAACGCTCAGCAAAACATAATTGCTAATGGAAAATAAATTTAACTGAACATATCGATCATTACGTGTTCATAAAAGCGACCAATGTATAATTTGGAATTAGTTAATAGATATTTGGTTACGCACATATTTCGTTGAACTAGCGATTTCCGAAAAAGCAGCAACACAGTATCAAACTTTCATCACATCAATGAGCTTTTAAAGAGCTTTCAACTTTCGCCGCATCGATGAACTTAGAGTGAAATAAACAAACAAAACGCAAACGCAGGAATCAAAAACGCAATCCGATGCAAGCGGATTAATTAAACATCCTAGTGATCCTACGCATTATTCAGTTGCTGCTGTTAATTTTGATTGAATCGGAATGCCTTGATAAAGAAAACAAACCCTTTTTCGGGATGTTTGTAGTTAGTGCGGTTGGCTGCGGATCAGCTGTTTATGTTTGCAAGCTCCGCTATTTGACATATATTACCAATACTAATGCAATATTCAAATAAACGTTTAGGTTTTTAACGAACACATGAGATGTACAGTACAGTGTTTGTCGCACTAACACAATAACGTTAGCCACTTTCGGTTCCGCCTTAATATTTATTCGCGACAGATACGTATACGCTTTGAAATAAGACACTGATGAAGCCTGCACGTCGTAGGCGAACTACGTATCTGTTGCAAATAAATATTAAATAGTGGGATTCAATCGAAAAGTTTTTTCTTTTCTTTGATTTCAGATTTTAATGGTCATTTTGTTCACTTGCTGTTACTCACAATTGTACAAGAAAAGCAAAAAGCGAAGAAAAGAAGTTAAATTAAGCATGTAGGTATAGTGGTATATAGGATTAAAAATACAAGTGAGTTGATTTTTCCAAATAAATTTATACAAATTTCAAACAAATTTTGCGCATCAATAGATGCTCTTTTTAATCAATAGATACTAGAGCTTAGAAATGTTATATGAAAAATAGGAAGTAAACGTTGCACGGTAGTAATTTTGTAAGATTTGTTTTCGTTAGTGACATTTTAAAGGACAGATGTCTTATGTCATGTATCATGTTTTAATAAATAAATCAAAAATGACAAGCACTGGAAATCATATCGATCATATTTCCCATTCTCAAGCATGTTTGTGACGCAGCATTTGCACTATTTCTCGACCTCATCTTGTTTTCCTAACCCTCTAACATTGAAAAAAGGTTGCGTTCAAGCTAATGATTATCTTTGCATGAAAGTACATTCAAAAGAAGCTTAAGTTTCGATTTTCATGCAAAAATAATTATCTGAATGAGCGCCAGCTAAGAAAAAGTTCAATTTCTCTTTTTCATATCTAATGCTCTATTCAGTTATTTTTTCTAATTCAGATATATTGCAAAATTGAAGCGAAGCAAACTAATAGTAAAATTTTTAGATTAATCATTTTGTTGTCGATATCCTTTTTCTTCAAAAGCGAAGTACAATAATAATTTTTCTGAACTCTTGTTTTTCAAAGATGCTAGCTTTTGTACACATGGTATTAATATCAAAATATCAAAAAATCTGCTGTGAACACATATTTTATATAGTCAATTCAAAACAAGTTTCATATGTGGCTCTGAAGCCCGAAAGTTAACGCCGACCGATTATAAAACTAAATAGGGTGTTACAAGTATTTACGCACCCAAGGAAAGAAAATTTAATTATTCTACGCAATACGTTGAGAATTTTACTGGCAAATAAGGATTTTGAGGAATACGGAACGGATATTTAAAAATATAGTCAAGTTAATTATAAATAGATGTTCCTCAGAAATTAAATAATGATTATTGTGGCAGTAGAAATGCTAGGTCACGCCGCTAGGTGGATTAATTCGGGTTTTTTATCTTGGTACGATGTCCACTAGGAGTTCACTTGCATCACAATGTTACACCAATATGGAGTTTGTCTCTGGTTTGTTGGACGTCACCGGTCGCCTATCCATTGTACCCGTCCAGCGTTACCGACCTTGTGGATACTGTTTTCTCGGCAGACTGGCACCAGCTCGTGGTTCATCGTTGTCCTACACCGTTCTCAAATATCCCACCGATAATGGTCCGAAACCCACCGATTAGAGCTCGCAAGTCCACGCCGATCTTTTTAGCGTTTTATACAAGATACGCTTAGTATGGCGAAAAAGCTTACCAGACCTTCGGCCTTATGAAGTTCGTAGTAAGCACGACTTTCGGCAAGAATACGTCTGCGGATTTCTCTACTGCAGTTGTTATCCGGAGTCACCAACGTCCAGAGCTATACGAATTCATCTACTACTCCATGGATTACAACAGTGTTGTCTATCATCGCGTGCGGTTCCTCCTGCAAACAGGTACATAGTTTTTAACGTATTCACTACCAGTCCAATCTTCTCTCGTCGTCGTCAGCAGCATTCTATTTCAAGCTGTCGCCTTCATACAACTCGATCTTGGGCCACTCATCGCCCAGTCCGAGTCGTCCTACAAGTCGCAAATCACTTTCGACCATCCTGTACATTGAGCCCTCATGTTCCTGGTACCGGTGGGCTGCTGAAGAGAACTGTTTTCGTCGCAGTGTTGTCCGGAATACTTATGACGTGTCCGGCACACCATCGCCTACCGGTTTCCTAAGTTGTACGATAGGAATCTCTCCAAGCAGTCCCTGTAGCTCGTAATTTGCACGCCTTCGCCACTCTCCGCTTTCAGTTACTACTCCACCAAATATCTCAAATCCTCTCAAACACGTCAAAAACCCGTATGTCCTCCGTGAGCAGCGTCACCGTTTTGCGAAGAGAAAAGTTGTGCCTCTCGTTTCGATGTCAGCTCGTCGGATCACACCCCAACGCACAATGGGCAAAAACGAGCTCGTAATCACAAGAATTAGAAGCCACTGGTTTGGAATCTAACAAGATCCCTATTCTTATGTAAAAATGCCGGAAATCGATTGGTGATGGTTTTATCCTGCGCAGACTTCGGAAAGTGGTCCATTTTGCCCAATTTTCCACAAAAATCATGATAAAAGCTAATTAAACAGTATAAAAACTTATCTGCCGCCCGTGAAACGAACTTAAATAGCTTCCAAATTTTGTCAAAACATCACAAGAGTCAAGTTCCATCCGTTCCGTACTGTGTGAAATGCAAGAATAGTGTATTTTGCCCAATTCACCCCCATATACATAGATAATCTAATTAAAGCGATTAAAACTATCTCAAAGGTAAAAACAGTCTTCAAAAAAATGTGTATTTTATCATACTGAATAACTTTGGAGAACAGTTGAAAGCAATAAATTAATTGGATGCGGAGTTATTGTGCAGAATTGATTTTTAAGTGTACTTTTTAAATAAATCATTATATCTCGCAACTAGCATAAGATAGATAGTTACTACATTCAGCAAAGTTGCTCATTTTAGTGTGTTCTATAATTTTTCTGAAGAAAACAATTTTTTTGGACGTATTCAAAAAACCAAAAGCTTGTATCACCCTGATAGATGAATATAAGATCACCTTGATAGTTTGAAAATATGCGCTATATTTTATTGAGAAACTTCTTCAAAGTCAACATTGTTGAAAAATTACGATTTTTTTACGCAATGGCAAATGAGCGTTTTTTTTTTGTAGATCTAGGAGAGAATCTGGCAAAACGAACCGATTCTAAATTCATCACGGTACTAAATCGATGACAATCAACTCTTCTGATGTCTTTCGAGTATATTGGTACTATTCGAGCTTATTTCCCTGTCCTTGAATTAGTTTTAAACGCTCTAATTTGGTTTTACTATGTATTTAAGGGTGAATTGGGCAAAATGGACTATACCTGCATTTCGCACAGTATGGAATGGATGGGATTTGATTCTTGTGATGTTTTGACAACATTTGGAAACTATTTGAGTTCGTTTCACGGGCGGCAAATAAGTTTCTATACTGTTTAATTAGCTTTTAATACGATTTTTGGGGAAAATTGGGCAAAATGGACCACTTCCCAAAGTCTGCGCAGGATGAAACTATCACCAATCGATTTCCTGCATTTTTACGTAAGAATAGGTATCTTGTAAGATTCCAAACCAGCGGCTTCTAATTCTTGGCATTACGAGCTAGTTTTTGCCCATTGTGCAATGGAGAGTGGTACCCAGCTAGCACCAACTCGTATATCAATGTACGAAAATTATCGTTAATACCTCCTAATAAATTCGAAATCGTAACTAAAGCTGGATAAAGTGGTGCCAAGTTGATTTTCTGTCGTATATAATGATAATAACTGATATACATACGATTTTCAGCACAAATTCGTATAATTGTACGGATCAACTCGCGCTTAATCGGATATTATCGTATATAAACACTTATAAAGTCGTAACGTTTAAAATTATTCGTAATCATGTATATCGCCTCCAAAATAGTACGGATATGCCAATTTTGCGCACTAAATACGATTTATTAGCATGTATATCTGTACGTAATGCTGATTTTTATCATTTTTATACATATGAAAATGCTAGCTGGGTATAGGCGTAATAAGAACCACGACTTGCAGTGCGCCGGCCATGTCCCAAGGATATCGGACGACTGTGCAGCACAGTCAATTATTCCACACAGGGAATTATTCCCATCAATGCACCGTGCATTGAAATCCATTCTTTTCAAAAACCCTATCGGTGCCGGGAATAAAAAGGCCCAACGTGCTAGATGGCTCGATAAGGTTGAAGCACATTTACGAGTGCTGAGACGCTCAACGAATTGGTGACGAGAAGCCCAGAACCGAGTACAATGGAGAATGATTCATGATACCGCAAGAACATTCCCGGCACTCAAGAGTGATGTTGAATAGCATGCAGAATAAACCGTCACCTTGTACTAACCTTCGCCGTGTGTCGAGACTGTCTCCGAGATGCGCATGAAACACAGCACTCAATCCAATGTAGTTTTGATCTGTCATAATACGTGGATACGTTATACTCTCGAGATCTGTTGGTTGGGAAAAATTTGACCCATTGGTTGCGCGGGCACCCATGAAGCCCACCTGGTAATTCCCTACGAAATCTCGAACTATTGCCGACAACTGGCGTAACCGGATCGGTGAGAGTACCGTGCAGGCCTACGCCGCGATAATTGCAGCAGTCTAGCCGATCACCCTTTTTGTAGATGGAACCAACCATTCCTCCCATCTATTCCTCCGGTAGCTTCTCGTCCTCCTAAATTTTGGAAATAACCCAGTGTCGAGCCGTTGCCAGCGTTACTCGACCATGTTTATAAAGCTCTACCGGTAGTCAATGATTACCAGACCACATGACACATGACGTTGAACATTTAACAATAATCATATTTGTTAAAAATCCATCGCTTAATTGGATCGTACGTTGCCTTGAAGTCTTCGTAAATTCTTGAAAATTTCCGAAAATCCGGCACAAAATGATTATCGTAAGTCCCGTTGATTACGACCTCGGTCTATGAAACAAAATACGTCAAAGATTCATGCTTGCGAAACTGAGGACAGTTCATCATCCGTTTTTTTTTGTCGTAGGACTACGTCTTACAGCAAGACAAAGCGTGGTAGGGTATCATTCCAAAAAATCAAAAAATACGAGCGTCGCATAAAACCAAGAAATTTTGAGCGTTAAAATTTCCCGAAAAAAATAACCATAATACGAAGATAAAAAATATTGCAACAATAGGATACAAAATACAGTAAAATAAATATTTACAGTAAAAATAAAATGTATCGTCAGAAAAGATGACTAAGCCATCAAACTTATTGTTGTCCACTATAACTTTCATGGCTTTCAGAGATTCTACCGTAAAAATGACGGGTTGTTAGGTATCTTAACAATAAAAAAATCTAGTTCTTCGTGAACAAAAATGTTCATTTACAGTAAAAGTTATCGTCCTTTCATGGTAATTTTTTTAGGCGAATAAACAAAATATAATTAAAAATCAGAGGGGTTGTGTACAAGACACGACCACATATATGGATGACGCAGGACTACGTAAATCTCTTTATAGCGATGGTAGCATGTATCCATGCATGTAATGCATGCTATATGCAGCATATATAAATGCTACATACGTTGCATGTAACATATATCAAAGTAATAACGTTGTAAACGTTCAATCTTCAATAGATTTCAGAATTATTTCTATGTGCACATGGAAACAATTTAACAAAATCAAGAACACAAATTGCTTTCCTGCTACCTTACAGAAATTAAAGATTGTTTTAATTACCAATGGTTCCTCCACGTTGAAGGGATTTTACCAATTCAATCCCATTTTATCAACAACACATCTCTTCTACACTTCCAATGCAACGGCAAACATGCGTATCGATACATATGATTTATGTTATCGATACATATGATATCTGATTTTAAGATGAAATTAGTCGTCATTGATTCCCCAAATTGTTTGAAACAAAAATTCTATTCATGGAAATATATTCGCTGTGTTCAGATTGGCAAGCAGAATGCAGTGAAAACATTTCTATAAACAGTACCCCACTTTTGTACCAAAAAAACTGCTTCCGAAATTGGGCTCTCCGACGAAAAGTTAATGACTGCTAGTTTCCCGTTAACCGAATATTACAGCTGTACCGCACTTTTCCAACACAGATATCAAATTCACCTAGGTTTAATCGTCTCGCCGTAAAGCATTTGTAATCTTTTGGGGCAATGGGCTTCAGATATTTTTCCTGGCACACTTCCCTAACACAGACATCAAATTGTACTAGCTTTAATGGCGTTCGTGGGAGATTTGTCGGCACGAAGGGGCTTTATCACTCTTTCTGGCGTACTTCCCAAGCAAGGAAGTCAAAATGATCTAAATTTAATCGCGATGTTAAGAAATCTTGATAAGACGAGGAAGCTTTGTCATTTGATTTGGCTTAGTTTCCAATAGTATGTATCAATAGGTTTCGTTAATGGTGTGGATGCGTAGAAGATTTTCCGATCGATTGGTGCAAAAATATTTAAAATCGACCTCGATTTGCAAAGTTATTTGTTTTTATATTTTCTATAACTTTGCCGAAGAAACCATGTGTCTATCTATCTACTAATACAAAAGAATGGACGTGTATCGGGCCTATAACGAATGCGAAACACATAAAACGTATGCTTGCCGTACTCTATTATAAATTTAACGTGTATTTTGAGTGCTTCGATAATACCCTAAAACATTGTACTCTTGTAAAATGCAACTAAGAAAAGCTAAGTATAAAAAACCAATTTTTAATGAAGTTTTAAAGAATATGCCCTATAGTTCAGCACTCGATAAATATAGAAATTTTATTTCTTCAGCAAAATTGCTTGTTTTGATATTGTTTACAACTTTGCTAAGGAAACTATCACCTTTATTCTTGTTTACGGCCGTATCCTGCATTCGTACGAATAGTTTGTTTCGAACGAATCGGGAAGCACTATTATGAGAATATGCTGATCAAGCAATTGAAGCGTCTCGTGTAGTGCCTATTACAGAGTGATTCAGGTTTAGCATCAGTTAACCAAAGAACGACAGACGTGAAATGTAGGACTTACGAATAAAGTCTGACTAAAAATAGCTCAGGAAGTCCGCATTGTCGTAGTAACTGGAACCATTTGACATGTTTTATTTAGATGTGCATGAAGAATAACTGAGGCAAGTTTCATCAAAATATTCCTCTACGTAGCGGAGCAATACAGAGTACACCTGAAAATGCAGAGTGGTCTGGATCACAGTTGGCGAATGTGCTAAAAGTGATAGAATCAAACAGTGTGTAATTTTCTGAAGGGTTTTCAGGAGAACATAGGTGTGGAAAAGTGGTAAAGAACTTTTAAGAAAACTGGAACTAGGGACCAAAGCAAGCAGATACTGAGGTTAATGTACTTAACGCACTTATCCAATCCTATCCGGGATATGGGCAGAAAGTACGATGCCAACTATCAAACCACGCGTAATATCCTCTCTCGAAAAGGCTACACGTCTTACAGCAACAATAAACATCCGAATCGGCACTTGAAGCAGAATTTGGAAACCAAGAAGTGTGATAGACATTTGTACAAGCAAGTTTTTTCGAAATTCTACGGATGTATTTTTATGATTGACTAAACCAACGTGAAAATGGATTTTAAAAAACTTCCCAGTCAAGAATTTTTCATTGCAACCGGTCGTGGCGATGTGCAAAAGGGCATGTTCCAGTAAGGAATACAGTAGTACTGACTCACACTATAGTAATGCCTAGTACTCGTAGTGTTGTACTACTCATCGAATAATGAATTTGCTCGAACTGGTCGTTCGGGTTCTTTCCATCTAGTATTTCAAGACAATGTGATTTTGCTTTGAAAAATGGGAAGTAGTTTGCTTTATAACTCTATACGAAACGCACTCGGAATCGACGTAAAATAAATACTGATTCGAATATTTTGTTTGCTACTAGTAATCTCCTCTAGCGCTTCAATAGATTACCGGCTTGCTTGGTACGATATTCATCGTACCCATTTGTGATTTTATGTCACTTTTTATGGAAAATTTTAAAACTCAAACACGGACCTGCAACTGCTACACTGGCAGCCGTTGCAAACTTTTTTTTTGGGGACGAAACAAAAATCGACAGATCAGTCGGCGGACGTAACCCAAAAATAACAGGTGATAATCCTAACGACATACCGCCTTCCACGATTTTTTTGCGGATTTTACACTGACTCTCATCCCGCAATCATACCCTTTGAATTGTGTCTGCCCTGTGGTCTGCTCATTCTACCGGTAAATGTTCCATTCATTCCTTTAAATGAGACGTGCAAATCGCAAAACGGGTGAACTGCATTCTGAAATGATGCAATTATTCCGTAAAAGCAAGGTTGCAGCTCATTGTTGCTGATTTTTACTTGGGTACTGGATGTTCAATGGGCACGGTCGGTACCCTAAGTATTGTCATTTCTATATAGGTAACGATGTGGGTGGAGTGTTGTCGTTCATCAACCGCAAAATCAGCGCAAACGGTTGTGGAAAAGGTGAAAGGGCGTTTCAAAAATTAAAAAAAAAAACATTCGAATGTTGCTACTGTTATATAAGGCCTACCCAGTTAGGTGCGGGGTACGATGCTGGCCTAACATGCCAGTCGTCGTATGTTCGAAACTCGACTGGACGGTGCTGCCATAGAGTCAATAGGATCTTTGCACTAGCCCCGACATTTTCCTGTACCCTAATAACCGGCTGCGAAGTCTGCCGAAACCTCAATTTTTTATCCAATTGACTTTTTTTTCATACTTTTCATTTTTAGTCGCCTAAATATTATTGTTGATATGTTTTGTATTTATTACAGTTTGGTGGAGATTTTATTTTTCTCAGCATTAAATATGAGGAAGACAAGGATTCTTTTTTGTACCCATATGATATTGATGATGAATGAATGATGATGATATTTTTCTAATTTGATTCGAGCCAAAATTATGGCATGTTATAAGTACAAATATTGATTGGATCTCATTAGGATGGGTATGTGAATGAAATCCACTGAAACTCTGCTTATGGTATGAAATGGGAAAGGCAACTAGGTACAAGCATCCATCATAGCTCTAGCCATCCCAAGCCCCTAGCTCGCCCCTCCACATGGCCATATTTGGAAATACTCCAATTAGTACAATTGAGTGGTCAAGCGGGGAGGCGCGGGGTCGGATGGTTTTTAGTTCCTGATGATACAACTGTTATCTTAGGCTACTATTGAACGGCATGACTTTGTTTTTAACTGTTTTGTTTGGTACTTGGTGTCTTTAATCTATTTCCAGACAGCGAAAAAAGGCGCATATATCCCAGACTAATTACAGCATAGCTTCTGGACTAAATGCCATTAGTTCATGCTCGAGGGTCGGAAATATCACTTAAACTTTATGCTAATAAAGATACGCTCACCGAATGGAAAATTGAAAATACATAGGTAGTCTTTGGTACGGATGGTCCACGCTTTCTTCTCTCCCCACAATTTTAAATTGGGAATTAGGTTTTATTTCTGGTTCTACTTGATTCTTTGGAATTTCCCCGGTGGTACATGCTGCGCAGTTGGTCTGATCGTTGACAAGAAAAATTATTTATTCAAGTGATCGTCATTTTCCGGGATGGCTGTCAAGAATTGGCTATGTTTATCTGCGATTAGATTATGTTAGATTAGACAATAACTTAAGAAATGGTTTGGCAAAATAATTTAACAGTTGTATTAGTTGCAAATCAATATGTCGGAAGACACGCAGATTATCACCTTTATTCTTGTTTACGGCCGTATCCTGCATTCGTACGAATAGTTTGCTTCGAACGAATCGGGAAGCACTATTCTCATTTTCGTATGAGCAAAAGGAAGGGGCGTTCGAACGTTCGAATTGATTCGAACGAAAACAAGAATACGAATCGGCTTAACTTTCGAACGAATGTCATTCGAACGAAAACAAGAATAAGGCTGTATGTAAATCTTTCAAGTATGCCCTGTAGTTGTGATTGATTAAACAGCAACGAAACAATAACTTACAAACCCCTGATATGCTTTCAACAATTTCTTCGAAAAATGGAAATTAAAAGGAGAAATTAAAAGAATTCAATCTGCACATTCTTTCAAAACTTTGAAAGAAAGATTCGCAATCTTGTGATCAGACTGGGTTCGTGGCATCTTGTAAGTTTCGTTAATTCTGTGCCATGTGTCGATAGTTTTTTTTTGGTACGATAAACCAGAATAAATGCATTCAGCTAACTCAGTGATAAAAAAAATTTAAATAAAGAATAACTGCTCTAAAATACACAATAACGTAACGTTCTGTTACCTACGTTTTCGTACGGGACTTCAGTTTTTATTAGATTTTAGTGATCGATCGATAAAATTGGACAAAGTGATGCGGTGCTTGTGCACTTGTTCGATACGTTAAAGCCATCATGTAATAAATGGCTGGACATTTTTTCTATCCACAACTTTCACAACATTCCAATTTTCGAGCTCTTTAAAGTTCGAAAAGCTGGAGGAATTTTAGGATCAGACTTTAAGTCCTTTTATGATCAAGATTGGCTAAAAATCGAAGCATTAGCCACGGTTCTGAAACTAATTTTAAGAAAAAAAGTTTAAAAACCAGGATGTGCGGTGTCTAAAAAATATCTATGAATCGAATTTAAGGTGATACGGTACTGAATCCCAACATGGCTGGAAAAATTTCGTCCTTGTGGGGATATAAGATATAGGATGTCCGGCCATGTTGGATTCAGTACCGTTTCACCTTAATAGGGTAGAGGATCCATATTTCGCCAGTTTGATGAATACAAAGCCTTTTGCATATTTTTGGTAGACTTAAAAGAAATTATTTGACGAATTGGTAAAATTGATGTCCTCAATTTTACCAATTCGTCAAATAATTTCTTTTAAGTCTACTAAGAATATGCAAAAAGGCTTTGTATTCATCGAACTGGCGAAATATGACTCCTGGCGAAATGAATTCTCTACCCTATTGAGAGATGCTGATTTTGTAACAGATAACCAAGTTGTTAATGATTTACTTCAAGCAAAGATAATTCTACCGGTTTTAAATGTCATGTCCATTATTTTTTGATTGCAATAGACGTGGAACGCAGCATTGTGCATGTTTTCGATTCGGCCAACGTCAGAGGGTGTTAGAAGTGCAGCTAAACTCGAAATTTGGTAGTGATATCTAAGTGGGCTTTCTAGTGAAAAGCAACAAAATGGTCATAGCTGCGGTATTTTTACTATTTTAACGTAGCACTACGTTTTTGTTTTCTATATTGGAGTGCATATTATAAGTACGAGAAACGGTTACGCTTCGCGCGCTAATAACTCAGCCTTTTTTCAATGAGTTTTAAAGATAGTTGCACCAATCAATCAGAAATTTTTTAAGCATTGGTTGATAAAGAAAATATAAGAAAAATTTGTCGAAAAACTATTGAAATAAGCTTAAATAGCAATCGCTGTCCTGAATCACTAATCAACCAATCACATATAAGCATGATTTATACACTTACGAATTCAACTTCAACAACGAGAACCTGTCCCGGCAATAGATTAATGCCATGGTGGGCAACCGTTGGCACTGGAGATTTCTGATTTCTTCCCTTTCTTCTTATGAAATGCAATTGACCAATTTGAGGGAAAATAAACTAATCTGTAAAATTTTACCTAAAAATTAAAAAAATTGTGAAATGGTTCACAGCTTTGGAAAAGATCATGTTTTGGTAAAGCTAATCGACCCATTCTGATATCGATTACCTTAGCCGAGATTTCACTATTCTGTATGCAAAATATTTACCATGAACACCGTGTTCAATGAGTAATCTCAATCCGAAGTTAACGAGCTAGAAAAATATATATTCAATTGGTCTACAAATTACAAAAACAATTTTCATTTTGTTTTATTGGTAGATAAAACAAAGCCAAAATGAAAGAATTGACAGGCCGAAATAATTAATGACCTATAAAATTAATTACCCCCAGCAACAACTGTGCTTCATTTCCACTCGGTCAGAAATTGTTCGGCACGGTTTTCATCAAAGGAAACCCAAACACACGGCTGATAAACTGCGATAAATGGAAACAATGAAAAATGGGTGGAAATCATTTCAACTTATTATGATAAATATTGGTGTCACTATTGTGTTCTCGTTTTGTGTTCGTAAAAGTACAGAAGCAAACGAATGAATAAATTTGTATACATAGTATTATGTGTACAAATTTATTCATTCGTTTGTATTATGAGAATTTATTTCGTTCAAACAACCATAAACAAAACTGGACTAACCTAAACAAAATACTGGGAAGCCGATAGCTCAACGGAAATAAAATTATCAGTAAATGGACGGTTAACTAGCGGACAACCGGCAGCGAATGCATTCAACGATTTCTTTTGCACCATTGAACCCCAGCTTGCCTCAACGATAAACAGTCGTCGCGAAATCAACAAATACGATACACTCTCACCACTGAATGGTTCGATTTTCCTGTGACCCACAACAGAGCAAGAGGTTGTAATCGAAATCAAAAACTTAGACGTAAACAAAAGCTGTGGACCAGATGGCATATCAGTAAAATTCATCAAGGACCATCATCAGACTTTCTCAGTGTTGATGAGGGATCTTTTTAACCAATCAATAAGTGCGGGAAATTTCCCGGGCTCTTTGAAAGTAGCACGCGTAACGCCTATTCATAAAAGTGGATCCAAAACTGACGTCAACAATTACAAACCAATATCTATACTATCGGCCTTGAGTAAGATATTAGAGAAACTGCTTGCGTCTAGGCTGCTTAATTTCTTAAACGATCACAAGATCTTGTACAGTCACCAATATGGATTCAGGGCAGGTTCCAGTACACTAACAGCAGCCAGTGAGCTAGTTGACGAGATTTATACAGTAATAGATTCCAAGAAACTGGTAGGAGTACTCTATCTTGACTTAAAGAAAGCATTCGATACTATCGACCATGAGGTTTTGCTGCTGAAGCTAGAGTATTATGGAGTCAGAGGGATTCCAAACGAATTGATCCGCAACTACCTTTCTGGGAGAAGTCAATTTGTCAAAGTAAACGGGATAAATAGCAATCTGCGTCCATTGACTGTTGGCGTTCCACAAGGTAGCAATCTTGGACCGCTGTTATTCCTTCTCTATGTGAATGATTTACCTAGACTTCAGCTACACGGAAAACTCAGATTATTTGCTGATGATACTTCGTTATCGTACGAGGGTCCGAGCGCAGATAACATAATTCGCCGAATGCAGGAAGTTTTGTGTTAAGCTCCAAGATTTCTTTAACGAAAATTTGCTATCACTGAACTTATCAAGGACAAAATATATGATAGTGCACTCGCCACGCCGTACCATGATGCCGCATAGTGATCTAGTAGTGCAATCGACAACGATAGAGAAAGTTGAAAGCTTTAAACATCTCGGTTTGGTAATAGATTCAAAGCTGACATGGGGTGATCATGTGAACTTGTTGCAACGGAACATTACCTCAATGTGCGGTATACTATTGAAGGTTTCCAAATTTCTACCATTCAAAGCATTGATAGTTATGTATCACGCATTCATACAATCTCGACTATAATACCTAGTCTCCATGTGGGGAACTGCAACGAAGTCTCGACTAAAACAATTACAAACTGTCCAAAGCTGCTGTCTGAAAGTTATACTTTAAAAACCGAGATTGTACTCAACTGCCGATTTGTACAACATTAGTCCTCGGTCAGTGTTACCAGTAGCTGCTTTGAGAGAACTCCAATGTTTGCTTCAGCTTCACAATAACCTGCACGACCAAAGAGCGCATCATAATCAAAATCTGGAACGCCCGTCACATGTATATTCACTAAGGAATCCTGCAGTTCAGCTTATGACGCGAACACATACAGAAATGGCAAAGAGATCGGTTTCATATTTTAGCAGGAAGTGTTTCAATACCTTACCTAGAGCGTTGAAGTCAGAGCAGAATACAAAAAAGTATAAGCAAGCCGTTATAACGTTGTTACGAACATGGATTCGTCGATATTTGATTTAAAACCACCATACGTCCATCGTAACATTCAACCAAGTGCTATCTCTCCATATAACGATCTTATATCCATATAACGAACGCATATCTCTCCATACCACGAACCATCTCGTAAGCTGCACAAATATGGACCGGGACGCACGCAACAAGGCACTATGAGAGCCCCTGCTGGTTCTGACCCAGTCATGACCCTCAGGATTAATCGCCATAGCCATACCGTATCCTGCCATCAATGTCGTCCCGGTCTTGTAGTCGGAGTCGTGGCAGGGGTCTCTCAGCCTGTACTTTCAGGCAAGTACGCTGAATATCCCGGATCTTTCTGCCCCTGAAATGTTTTTACCCGTTGAGATGTGGTTATGAATCCTATAGAGTCCAATATTCCATAGTTCAGCAGTTAGCTGTCGGAGTTCAACTGGGATGCACACAACAAAGCCCTTGTTGAATCTGAACCAGTCGCGATCCTCTGAACGAATCCTCATATCCGTACTGTATCTCCTGATAATGTCATTCCGATCTTGTCGTCGCCATATGTTCATTGTAACATCAATCTAAGGCTTCGCCCATCTCTCCATACCACGATCCATCTCATCTGCTGCACGAATGTGAACCGGGACGAACGCACCAAGGCACTATGAGAGCCCCTCCTGACTCTGACCCAGTCATAATCCTCAGGATTAATTGCCACAGCCATACTGTATCCTGCCATCAATGTCGTTCCGGTCTTGTGGTCGGAGTCGTGGCAGGGGTCCCTCAACCCACTAGAGCCCAGTATTCCGAAGTCATCAGTCAGCTGTTGGAGTTCAACCGGGACGCACACAACTAAACCCTGCTGGCTCTTACCCAGTCGTGAGCCTCAAGACGAAAAGCCATAGTCGCAATATATACTGCCACCAATGTCATCACGGTCTTGTGGTCGGAGTCGCGTCGAGCATTTCTCAGTCTGTATCTCCAGTGTCACGTTAACGAGCCCGTTAGAGCCCAGTAACCCGAGATGCTAGAGCCAGCTGTCGAAGTTCAACCGAGACGCACACAATAAGACACTATGCGAGCCCTTGTTGGCTCTGATCCAGCCGTAACCCTCTGAACGAATCACCACAGCTGTACTGTATCCTATATTATGGAATTAGGCAATTGTTTCTTTTTTGTTAAATGTGATAATTATGCACTTCCTTAAAAGAGTTGTCACTCACTGGAAGTGCAATCCATTGTAAATGACTGAAAATAAAGGAAGGTTTTATGCCTGTTGGAGAAGAGGCTAAGCAGCTTCACTCCCAGGGGTTTTCCTTCTCCTAATCTATACCTATAAAGAAGGATTTCTGTCTGTCTGTCTGTCTGTCTGTCTGTCTGTCTGTCTGTCTGTCTGTCTGTCTGTCTGTCTGTCTGTCTGTCTGTCTGTCTGTCTGTCCGTATGTTCCTTATAGAATCGAAAACTACTGAACCAATCGGCATGAAAATATGCATGTAGAGGTTTTTTGGGGCCAGGAAAGGTTTTAGTGATGGTTAGAAACCCCTCCCCCCACTAAGAGGGGGGGCTCCCATACAAATGAAACACAAATTTCTGCATAACTCGACAACTAATCAAGCAAATAGAACAAAATTTGGCATGTGGGTGTTTCCGCGGACAAGAATTTATTCTATGGTAAATTGAGACCCCTCCCCTCTTTATAAGGGGAATTATAACTCCTCTCCTCTTTAAAAGGGGGGGCTTCCATACAAATTTCCTCATAACTCGAGAACTAATCAAGCAAATGGAACCAAATTTGGCATGTGAAGGTTTTCGAGGGCAAGAATATTTTCTATAGTAAATTAGGACCCCTCCCCACTTTAAGAGGGGGGAGCTCCTGTACCAAAGAAACACAATTTTCCTCATAACTCGAGAACTAATCAAGCAAATGGAACCAAATTTGACACGTGAGTGTTTATGGAGACAAAACTTTTTTCTATGATGAACTGGGACCCCTAACCACTTTAGGAGGGGGGCTCCTATACAAATTAAATACAAATTTCCTCATAACTCGAGAGCTAATCAAGCAAATGAAACCAAATTTGGCATGTGAAAGTTTTCGAGGGCAAGAATATTTTCTATGGTGAATTAGGACCCCTCCCAACTTTAAGAGGGGGGGCTCCTATACAAACGAAATACAAATTTCCTCATAACTCGAGAACTAATCAAGCAAATGGAACAAAATTTTGCACGTGGGTGTTTTTGGAGACAAAATTTTTTTCTATGATGAATTGTTCCCCCCCACCCTTTAGGAAGGGGGGCTCCTATACAAATGAAATGCAAATTTCCTCATAACTCGAGAATCAATCAAGCAAATGGAACCAAATTTGGCATGTGAAAGTTTTCTAGGGCATGAATATTTTCTATGGTGAATTAGAACCCCTCCCCACTTTAAGAGGGGGGCTCCTATACAAACGAAATACAAATTTCCTCATAACTCGAGAACTAATCAAGCAAATGGAACCAAATTTGACACGTGAGTGTTTATGGAGACAAAAATTTTATCTATGATGAACTGGGACCCCTACCCACTTTAGGAGGGGGGCTCCTATTCAAATGAAATACAAATTTCCTCATAACTCGAGAGCTAATCAAGCAAATGAAACAAAATTTGGCATGTGAAAGTTTTCGAGGGCAAGAATATTTTCTATGGTGAATTAGGACCCCTCCCAGCTTTAAGAGGGGGAGCTCCTATACAAACGAAATACAAATTTCCTCATAACTCGAGAACTAATCAAGCAAATGGAACCAAATTTGACACGTGGGTGTTTATGGAGACAAAATTTTTTTCTATGATGAATTGGGACCGCTACCCACTTTAGGAGGGGGGGCTCCTATCCAAATGAAATTCAAATTTCCTCATAACTCGAGAACTAATCAAGCAAATAGAACCAAATTTGGCATGTGGAGGTTTCTGGAGGCAAAAATATTTTCTATGGTGAATTAGGACCCCTCCCAACTTTAAGAGGGGGTACTTCTACACAAATAAAATACAAATTTCCTCATAATTCGAGAACTAATCAAGCAAATGGAACCATATTTGGCATGTGGGTGTTTTTGGAGGCAACCATTTTTTCTATGATGAATTAGGACCCCTTACCTTTTTAAGAGGGGGGGCTCTCATACAAACGAAATACAAATTTCCTCATAACTCTAGAACTAATCAAGCAAATGGAACCAAATTTATCATGTGGATGGTTTTGTAGGCAAGAATATTTTCTATGGTATATTTTCTATGGATTTCCCCACTTTAAGAGGGGGGGAGGCTCCTATACAAATGAAAAACAAATTTCCTCATAACTCGACAACTAATCAAGCAAATAGAACAAAATTTGGCATGTGGGTGTTTTCGATGACAAGAATCTATTCTATGGTAAATTGAGACCCCTCCCCTCTTTATAAGGGGAATTATAACTCTTCTCCCCTTAAAGAGGGGGGGCTTCCATACAAATTTCCTCATAACTCGAGAACTAATCAAGCAAATGGAACCAAATTCGGCATGTGTGTGTTTTTGGAGACCAAAATTTTTTCTATGATGAATTGGGACCCCTCCCCACTTTAGGAGGGGGGGGCTCCTATACAAGCGAAATACAAATTTCCTCATAACTCGAGATTTATTCAAGCAAATGGAACCAAATTTGGCATGTGAAGGTTTTCGAAGACAAGAATATTTTCTATGATGAATTAGGACCCCTCCCCACTTTAAGAGGGGGGGTTCCTGTACAAATGGAATACGAATTTCCTCATAACTCGAAAACAAATCAAGCAAATGGAACCAAATTCGGCATGTGTGTGTTTTTGGAGACCAAAATTTTTTCTATGATGAATTGGGACCCCTCCCCACTTTAGGAGGGGGGGGCTCCTATACAAGCGAAATACAAATTTCCTCATAACTCGAGATTTATTCAAGCAAATGGAACCAAATTTGGCATGTGAAGGTTTCCGAAGGCAAGAATATTTTCTCTGATGAATTAGGACCCCTCCCCACTTTAAGAGAGGGGGCTCCTGTACAAATGAAATACAAATTTCCTCATAACTCGAGAACAAATCAAGCAAATGGAACCATATTTGGCATGTGGGTGTTTTTGGAGGCAACCATTTTTGACGTAGGACTACGTCTTACGGCAAGTTTTGAGATAGGGTGTCATTCCAAAACATCGAAAAATGCGAGCGTCACGAAAAATGAAAGGTTTTGAGCGCTAATAGGTCAACGGTTTTCCGTTCGATTTTCAATATTCTTACACCAATCGATCGGAAAATCTTTTAAGAATTGACCTAAATGAAGAAAAGTATGGATTCTTGATGTTGAACTATTGAAAAATTGAAAATAATGAACCTATGTTTTACCAGAATTCTCGCTTTGTGATTGGTTGGAAGATTCTTTACGATGATCTAAACCTATATCAATTTGATATCTGTGCTTGGGAAGTAAGCCAAAACAAGGGACAAAGCTTCCCCATTTCAACAAGATTTCTTAACACCGCGGTTCAACCTAGACCATTTTGATGTCCTTGCTTGGGAAGTACGCCAGAGAGAGTGACAAAGCCCTCTTGTGCCAACGGATTTCTTACGAACGCGATTAAACCTAGTCCAATCTGATGTCTGTGTTAGGAAAGTGTGCCAGAAAAAATGACACAAGTTCGTTGTCCCAACAGATCGCAAATTTTTTACTGCGTGACGACTAAACCTCGGCGAATTTGATATCTGTGTTGGAAAAATGTGCTACAGCTGTAGTGTTCGGTTATAATACGGCTCTGTATGAATACGCATGCTTGCCGTTTCATTAGAAGTGTAGTGAAAAGATGTGCTGTTGATAAAATAGGATTGAATTGGTAAAATCCCTTCAACGTGGGAAACCATGGATTATAAAAACAATCTTTAATTTCAGTAAGGTAGCAGGAAAGCAATAGTTTGTGTTCTTGATTTTGATAAAGTGTTTTCAAATGCACAATCTTTTGAGAATTGAACGTATGCAATGTTACTACTTTGATAAATATTACATACAATGCATGTAGCATGTATATAAGTTGCATATAGCATGTATACATGAAAGATCGAATGATTACAAGCATGAATACATGCAACTATCACTACAAAGAGACTTACGTAGTCCTGCGTCACCTATATATGCGGTCGTGTCTTGTACACAACCCCTCTGATTTTTTCTATGATGAATTAAGAACCCTTACCTTTTTAAGAGGGGGGGCTCTCATACAAACGAAATACAAATTTCCTCATAACTCTAGAACTAATCAAGCAAATGGAATTAAATTTATCATGTGGGTGTTTTTGTAGGCAAGAATATTTTCTATGGTATATTTTCTATGGATTTCCCCACTTTAAGAGGAGGGGGCTCCTATACAAATGAAAAACAAATTTCCTCATAACTCGAGAACTAATCAAGCAAATGGATCCAAATTTGACATGTAAGTGGTTTTGGACGCAAGATTTTTTTCTATGGTGAATTGAGACCCCTCTCTTCTTTAGAAAGCGAGTTATGGCCCATCCCCCTTTAAGAGGGTGGGCTTCCATACAAATGAAATGCAAATTTCCTCTTACCTCGAGAACTAATCAATCAAATGGAACCAAATTTGGCATGTGGGAGATTTTGGAGTCTTGAATTTATTTTACGATAGTTAGAGACCTCTCATCCCTGTGGTAGGGGGATATGGACTCTCATACAAATAAAACAGAAATTTAAACGAAACTCAAAAACTAATCGAACTCGAGAAATTCGAGACTCTTCAATAAAACATTAGTCAATACAAGACCACAAAAACTATCTATAGTAACACTAGATCATTCAGGACGAGACGGTCGCGAGTGTTGCCGGTGACCCGCCGTCGGAAGCGCCGCTCACTTGGGGGCTTGCAAAACTCGAGATTGTGACAAAGATCATCCGAGATTCACGATTTATGAACAACGCAGTTTTATTTGTGGCAATACGAAGTTTGTCGGGTCAGCTAGTAAATAATAGAATAAAAAAAATTGCGGTGTCCGGAGCGTAATTCCACTCTGAACAGATATTTGAACAATTTCAATGAATGTGATTGTTTCATAATCAAATTTTGACCTTTAATATCAATGCATATATACTACTATTTTCAACTGAGTGATTCGAGCAGAGCTAATGTCCCAGAATTTGTCCAGAATTGGTTGACTTTGTTGCCGTGCTAGTTGCAGATTTGTGCTGAAAATTTCGAAGAAAAAGTTGTACATTCAGCTTGAAAATACATGTAATTTTGTATTTAATTGTCTTTGTAAACTTGTCAAGCACTAGAACTTGTTGTTGTCATCCAATATGTCCCACATTCTACCAGCAATAATCTAGTTACTTTAGCTTAATGGTTAAAATCTTAATCTGAGAATATCAGTGACCACTTACGAGTTTGATAATGAGCAGATTTTCAGACCTACTGTGGAAGGTTGCAGGTCGGATAGCAAATCACATAGAACCTTAAATTTCTCGAACAAGACAATACCTTATACTCACTTCGACGGCGCTCCAGTACTATATTGCGCCTGTTGGCGTGAAACCCAAAGCCGGCCGGAAAACGTTGAGTGGCACTTGACGGTAGCAACCCACTGCTGGCTGCGGTGGCGAGCAAAATTATGAACATAAATCGAGAGCTTCGCATTCATTAGAGGGCACTTCACCGCTGCACTTCGTGCTTTCGACGGGACTATTCGCGGAGCAAGCGCACTTGGCGTGGAAGTCGGTACAAATAACCATTCCTTGGCGGAAGTCACTGTAATTAAAATAGTTTTACAGTGCAGTTCCACCTTTCTACCGTAAGCTTGTTGGCAAGTAAGCTCAAAATAATGAACGCTGGAATTCAAGCTACTCCCAGCCGGAAAAGAAAGAAGAACTGTCGTTCATTTGAATACCAAGCGGTTTTCCACTAGAACAAAGTATGCTTTTCACTTGAATAGGCGCACGAAAACTGCTTTCGTTTTCTGAATGGACAAAATTCTAAAATGGTAGGTAAATTTCTTAGGCCACTCAAAGGCTCTAAATGTTTTCGAGGACAAAAACGACGGTAAACGATTTTTAAACGAAAAATAGGAATGAAAATGCCAGCACCAACAGGCCAACCGCTACGGATCGGAAAGGCTATTTTAAAAATTCAGTGACCGTGGCAGGAATGTGGATAAACTTTCAACATTTATCATTAAGCACGTAGTTCATCAATTGCTGTATTAAATAATTGAAACGGTGATTGAGTGGGAAAACAAGCGAGCCCGACAGCAAGCATTGCTCACCCGCCAACAAGGACACAAACGAGCGTGCAAACACAGCTGACACACATTCGGGGGGCAATGAAAGCGAAAATTAATTATTACCAAATACCAATACGCTCGGGTGTCAATCAATAATGAAACACTGCGAACACAATTCCCACGGGCTGCCACAACGACAGAATGAACTCTGAAGAGGCGAAAAAATTGCCGACTCAATCGAGTTTGCTGTTATAAAAAATGTGAACATTTCGATGCATATTTTAATTTACTTTTCAACAGCATTGTCATGGCCCATTTTAGAAGGACTTCGCTTAAAGGTGTTTTTTTATGAAACTGAGCGTGTGACTCTGTTTTTGATAATTTGTGAAATATAATTTTCTTTAATGAATTAGCTTAAATTCATATTTGAATCTAATTTCCACCGGCTGTAATCGATAAGCATATTATCATATGCATTAATTATAAAGCATTTGTCTGCATCATGAGTAACATCGATAGAGTATTTGGATTGTTATCGAATTGCATGATTCAAAATGATCTTATTACGTCCGTCGTGTAGTTCGCAATCATCTAATTAATTACCGAGCTGATTGGATTCATCGTGCTACTTACAATTATAATTTGATAGATTTGCTGTTCAATATTCATCTAGGGTACGGGAGAGTCGCCTATCGAGCGATAGCCTGAACAATATTCATGAATTATGGTGAAACACAATTTGTACGACATAAGTTTTTCATAACAATTGTCTGAGTGGTTTAAATTTCCAGCTGGCCGCACGCGTCTTTTTGGTAGAAACCATAACTGGCATACCATAATAGATCAATATAATGGTCGTAGTCCATTTTTAATCTTCATCTCGCCTTTGCATAGAAAACTACACAAATTGGTTCAACTGAAACTATATAGTTTTCCACGCAAGCGCGAGTTTAAGGTCAAATAAAAAATATTGTTCCTTTACTTGATGTAGTGTAGTAATAGCGGCCAGTGTTTTTTGGATGTATTTAATTAAAAATGGGTTAATCACAAATGTGTCTGCATGTTGTTCGTTTAGAGTGTATTGAAATGTCCACACAGCTTGCAAGTTTGTTATTCATTTTCATTTGTTTAAGAGTGGTGGTAATCATGGACGCATAAAGGGAACTTATGATAAATCCGTTTTTAAAAAAATTTCAATCGTGTGACATTTTAAAGAAGCTGAATTTACTCAGGATAAACGAAAGATTTATCTTTCAAGTTATACAAAAAACCAGTTCTTGGAAAATACTCTTCAAACCTACCAACCTAGCCGTAAACGCACTGTAAGGACATCGGAAGCCATCAAACGAGTAAGAGAGCGAATTAGACGGGTGCCAAATCAGCCTGGACTGGGAATATCACAGTCAATCATTAAGAATATTTTAAAGAAGATGATCTTCGATTGTTTCCATACAAAAAACAACAACGGGTGCACGGTTTGACTGGAAAGCAAAGGTTGAAGATTGCAAGAGTCGGAAGATATCGGCAGCTGCTCATGCGGCACGGTGATTATGAAATTCTGTTTTCGGACAAAAAAATGTTCCCGCTACAGGATCACCACAACCAACGAAATGACCGGAAGTATGGAGCACATCTTTCAAATATTCCTCGGCACAAACTGACTATTCAAATATTCCAGAATGTTTCCAGGGTGACGACATGGGGATGTTTCTCCAAAAATTTCATAGTTCCCTTGCTGTTCACATTAACACTAAATATTGCATCGATAATGTTTTGAAAAACCATTTGCTTGTCCCATCGCCAAAAAAACACTGCACTCTCCTGATTCCAACAAGATTCTGCACCGTCTCACTAGGCAAAAGCTACATAGGCTTGGTGTGCGAAAAATTTCCGGATTTTATTTCTTCGAAACAGTGGCCTGCCCTGATTTGAATCCTCTCGACTTCTATGCAAGGGGTTTCATGCCAGGCAAACTAGAAAGCACCAAAGGATTGACTGTGGTCACTATCAAACAACATTTGGACAATATTTGGGAAGAAATGCCTCAAGATAACGTGCATGCCAGCTGTAACGCTTTTCAATAACGATTACGACTGGTAATTTAATCATTTTTTTACTCATTTATTTATTTATTAATCTTTTATTTTCATCCAGCCAAGTGGCTTTAATGAACCAAATTAAACAGAATAAAAACTGAAAACAGAACAACTTTTTAGTCTCCTTTTAGGGGTTTATCACCGTAACTTGATTATTTCTGATATTTGTCATATATCAGAAAAAATCTTTTTAATCTATTTAAAAAATTGCGTACTGGTTCACTGAACTCGAACAATTCTTCGGCCACGCTAAAAGTGCGGATCAAGGATACCACACCAATGAAGCATTTTCGAGGACTGGTCGAACTAGTGCACAATACAGTGGTCAGTGATTAAAGGCAGTAAGGCTCCGTAAAGTCTCTAGAGAGCCTAGATATAAATCCTAAAGGGTGTCCCATATCAAATTGCATCACGGAATAACGCAGTAGGAAATCAGCTAGTTGACTGATCCTTTTTTCAATCTTTCGGACAATAATATATAACACATTAGTAATCTTTTGGCATATTTATTTCATTCAACTTCAATACCACAACTGCTAGCGCTTAACCCCACTCTTAAGGTTCTGTACAACATCTGGATGCAGCTTCTTCTGAACGGAAACACTCCTTGAGGTAGGTCTGCCTGTTTACAGTCCCGGTAGTCACGAACGGCTCATTCCATTTGCCACTTGAGCAGATCGCTTGCCAAATCATGTATTTCTTGACAAATTTTGAAAGTTTCTGTTTCCTCATTTCCTCCGGAACATCAAACTTGTGCTGAAAGCTGCCGACTTGGGTGCACGATTCCTAGTTTTTTTCCGAAGTCCCGATAAGATAGTTGAGGATTTTCCAGGTGCTTGCGCAAAATCAATTCGCAACGTTGCTTTTCGGGTGACGCTATTTTTTCCAATTTACGAAAGACTGAAAGCGATAAATATACAGTGTAAACAATACACTCTAAACTATTTCTACTCAAATTTTCAAGAGAAAATACCTGTTTGGAAATTTTCTACAGCGTTTGTTTTCCGTGATGCAATTTGATGTGGGACAACCTTTTGTTGCCGATTCACTTTGGCAACTATCGCAGATCGATGCGGACCGAATGACAATTTTTGACCAAAAACCACGCCAAGATCGGTCACTTGGTGTGCCCTTTGTAGTACAACAACATCGATTCTCTAGTCGAATATAATACGGAAATGATTGCGGTTGTACGTCATGACGACACGTTTTGGAATGCTAATCTGCACAAGTTAACGTTCCTAATGCATTAGAAAAAAGTTACATATTATGCATGCAAGTTTTGAAATTGCTCTCTTTCATCCATTTTCAATCCGAATTTCGTTTTCTTTACCTCGTTTGAAAGCTATGGCCAAAAACTAGCACTCAAGGTATGTTGGGGAATATTTGTTGATTGATGGCCACTTCTGCGTCGGTTCCGGAACACTCACTACCAGGTCCCGGGGGACATTTTTATATTTTGAGATAATTCATTTTGCGGGACATCAAATCACATTGGCTTGATAAAATAAGATTAATGGAAGTGCAATGGGAACATTTTGGACCCAAGCGGCCATTTCCTCATTGGTTCTGGAACATCCGGTACCCGATTTTTGAGGACAATTTTAAATTTTAGGATGATTCAAATCACAACGCCTTGATCAAATAAAACAGTTACAAGAGCTATGGGGACCATTTGAATACAAATGGCCATTTCATCATCGGTTCCGGAACATCGGGTGCACGCTTTATGAGAACATTTTTGGATAGGATAATTCATCATTCTCTAATATAGAATTAAAAAAAAAAAAAAAAAAAAAAAAAAAAAAATCATGCGGCACATCAAATCACATTGGCTTGATAAAATAACACTAATGGAAGTACAATGGAAAAATTTTGGAGCCAAAATTACCATTTCACCATCGGTTCCGGACTATCCGGTATCCGGGTTTCGGGGACATTTTTGGATTACAGGGTAATTCATCTGCCCCGAATTACCCCGTTTTACGGTTCATTATAAATACCGGGTACCGGATTATATGCGACTGACGCCCCATTATACTTCCATTGTTGTTATTTTATCAACGCGATGTGATTTGAGGTGCCGCATGGTGAATTATCTCAAAAGCCAAAAATGTCCCCCGAAACTGGTACCGGATGACCCAGTACCGATGGTAAAGTGACCATTTGGTTTCTAAATGACATTGTTTTACTTCCATCAGTCTTATTTTATCAAGCCGATGTGATTTGATATGTCGCATTATGAGTTATCCTAAAATACAAAAAGGTCCCCAAAAACCGGGTACCGGATGTTCCAGGACCGATGCTGATGTGGCCATTTTCCTTCAATATGTGTTTATTGTACTTTCAATAGTCTTATGTTATCAATGCACAGTGGTCCAGAAACGAAAGTTAAGTGGAAACTTACTTTTGCGGCTAAGCGTTTTATAATAGCTCCCTACAATGTTCAGCAAAGTTGTCCAACTCTAAAAGACAATTAATGCGAAATCAACGACTAAGTTCCAGTTTGGCTTGTAAACACATAACCCATAATAACTTTTTATAAGAAAGAGATAGAAGGATAATTTCTTCGACAAAGTTGTAGCTAAAGATTATATAAGTAACTTTGCCAAAGACATAGTAGGCGTATTTTTAGGCGTTTCTAACTTACAGAGTGTTTTACAACAAGACCTCTCAAAAATCACTTTTTCGCTGATTTCTTCAAATGCAGTGGTTTTATTGCATCATAATGTTTTACAAAGTTGGTTATCTTATCAAAAGACATATTTTTGTAGAACATTGTATGTTGAAAACTCATACGTATAACGAGTTCTAACGTTTTTCCTGTGTTTTTTTAGTCTTTTTTGGAATAGAATATCTCAAAAAGGGGCAAACGAAAAAAATCAAACTTGGCCGTTTCTGAAAGCTTGGAGTTTTATCTCAAGCATATGTGAAAATAAAAAACTGGTTTTTTCTCTAACTCGAGTAATTTCAATTTAATTATTTCATGTTTGACCATTTTCTACTATGCAGTATTTTCCAATATCTTCTTGAAGACGATTAAAGTCAACATGTCAATAGTAAAAAAGAAATTTGTCGTATCTTGACACAATTTCTTCTGATTGTCACGTAAAATAGTCTTCGAACTCCAGATATGACATCAGTTTTCTATCAGCACCAGCTGTTTTTGATAAATATCTATCTTTCAATTTTCATTATTTTGCAAATATGCTCAATCTACCATCAATAATGTTTTAAAATTAATTTTCAATAAAAAAGCAACAAATATTGGTTATTTCATACGTAATATTGTTAACTGTTATTTTAGTTTTATGCCATTTTTTAATAGCAGGTAAGTATATCAAAACAGGCAAAGAGGTAAAAGAGAAAAAAACCTATAGATACTTTTCGAACTTCAACCACCTTATATCAGTATATCGTTGATTTGGAAAAAAAAGCGTAGTCATTTATTTGAGAGATTCAATAAATGTTTTGTTTTCGAAATATTTTATTATTGTTAGCAATATAATAATTTATTATATTAATAATTGGTTTGCGCTTGGTGGAAGCTCCAGAGTACGTGTACAATAAGAACGATTTTGTATTGCAATGACTGGATCGGACGACAGCAGGAGGCGTTTGAACACATCCTCCAAATTGGCAATCCGGTTAAATTTTCTGACGTGAAATTCCCTGAACTTACAAATACATTTATTTCGCGTTTCCTGTACCTCTTCGCTTCATAACCCTATGAGTTGTGCCGTGGCCTTAATAATATCTGCGCCGTGTACTAACATTATATAGCTAATATGGAATTGAATGGGAAATAATCTCCTAAACTACCGAATTACTTTCACGAACATTTTAGATACTAATTTAAAATAACAGTAACGGTACCCTCAAATCTTTTGACAAAAAACTCCAGGACTCTAATAGGATTTGCTTGAAAATGTTCCTCCTTTTTTACTACGATCATAGTCATGTTCCTGTTCCTGAATACGTATAAGACATCAACTTTGAAGACTTCTCAGCTTTCTGACACTAAAGCAATTTAAAAGATTACTTTAGACTAGAATCAGAAATATCAATATAAAATTTAATTTCATGTGCATATATCCAAATGAAGATTTCCATGACTATTTGTAAAATAATTAAAATTGTAAGATAGATATTTATCAAAAACAGCTGGTGCTGAGCTCCATTTGCAGAGAGGACGATACGACAGTGATTATTTGAAATCCAGGATAACTGCTAACCAGAGTACAGTAGTTCTGTGGAGACCAAGGCCCTTCACTCTAAACCACCGTCGAACTAACTACGCGCGCAATGAACCAGCCTGCCGCTGTATGCAGCTAATGAACAATTTTAGAAACATACTAAACTTAAACATGTCGTCTGATACTATTAAGAAAAAACTTTCTGACTATTTCTGAGAGGTCAATTTCATGTACACTAATACCACTGCATTTTATATTATTTTGTATTTGGTATTATAATTTATATTTATATGTATGGATTGGATGACGGGCGAAGTCCATATATCTTGACAATAAACAATTGTAAAAACTACCGTTATAAAAACTTATTTGATGAATATTTCAGCAGTGGTTCGAAAACTAGCACAAGGTCAAAAAACTAGATCTCTAAACTTATCCGGAGTTCGAAGACTATTTTACGTGGCAATCAGAAGAAATTGTGTCATGGTACGACAAATTTCTTTTTTACTATTTACATGTTCAAGAAGATATTAGAAAATACTGCATAGTAGAAAATGGTCAAACATGAAATAATTAAACTGAAATTACTCGAGTTAGAGAAAAAACCAGTTTTTTATTTTCACATATGTTTGAGATAAAACTCCAAGCTTTCAGAAACGGCCAAGTTTGATTTTTTTCGTTTGCCCCTTTTTGAGATATTCTATTCCTAAAAAGACTAAAAAAACGCAAGAAAAACGTTAGAACTCGTTATACGTATGAGTTTTCAACATACAATGTTCTACAAAAATATGTCTTTTGATAAGATAACCAACTTTGCAAGACATTATGATGCAATAAAACCATTACATTAGCAGAAATCAGCGAAAAAGTGATTTTTGAGAGGTCTTTTTATAAAACACCATGTAAGTTAGAAACGCCTAGAAATACGCCTACTATGTCTTTGGCAAAGTTACTTATATAATCTTTAGCTACAACTTTGTCGAAGAAGTTATCCTTCTATCTCTTTCTTATAAAAAGTTATTATGGATTATGTGTTCACAAGCCAAACTGGAACTTAGTCGTTGATTTCGCATTAATTGTCTATTAGAGTTGTACAACTTTGCTGAACATTGTGGGGAGCTATTTTGAACCACAAAAAACTTTCCACTTAATTTTCGCTGCTGGACCACTGTGCAATGTGATGAAATTTGACGTGCCGCAATAGAAATCATCCTAAAATTCAAAAATGGCCTCAAACACCTGGTACCGGATGTTCCGTTACCGATGGGGAAGTGGCCATTCAGGTCCAAAATGTCCCCATTGTACTTCCACTAGTCTTATTTTATCAAGCCAATGTGATTTGATGTGCCGCAAAATGAATTATCTCAAAATATAAAAATGTTCCCCGGGACCTGGTAGTGGGTGTTCCGGAACCGACGCAGAAGTGGCCATCAGTCAACAAATATTCCCCAACATACCTTGGGTGCTAGTTTTTGGCCATATCTTTCAAACGAGGTAAAGAAAACGCAATTCGGATTGAAAATGGATGAATGAGAGCAATTTCAAAACTTGGGTCGTTTTCGACCCTTAATGCATAATATGTAACTTTTTTTGCTGTGGCTCTTCTAGATGTCGCTGAAAGTTGAAATTCCCCCACAATGCTAATTTTTCAAAGTTAGGAAAAGTCAGAAAATTTCAAGTCTCTAGCTCGTACCGTTACTGAGTATCAAGCTTTGTAAGTATGCCGATGGGTCGAAAACGACCCCAATGCACTAGGAAGGTTAACGAAGTTATTCAGAAGTTCTTGCAGGCGCGTGGTCATCAGGTGAACGAACTTCAAAAAAAAAATCTTCCAATCATCCGCATATGCTAACTTGCGACCTGAGTCAAGCATAAGTACAATTTCATTGATATAGAGAATAACTAGGAGCGGGCCCAAGTTGCTACCCTGTGGCACACCGGATGCCTTAGCGAATAGTTCCGATGTGTGTGAATCCAACCCGTACACGAAGTATTGTACCGACGATCGATAAGATCGCAGCCAACGTCATATCATCAGATATTGCCAGGTGTTTTAATTTACAAAACAGAATTACCTACATGATCAATTCGGTCGATAGCAGCTTTCAGATTGGTGTATATTACCTTTACCTGTGCTTTGTTCTCGAGGTGTGTAATGCGAGTAGATGTGAACTCCACCAAGTTGGTGGTAACTGAGCGGCCTGGTATAAATCCATGTTGTTCCTGAGAAATATAGTTTTTAATTTGACTAGAGAATACATTGCCTACATTGATCTTAAAGAGCTTGGATCTATCCGAAAGGTTTGTTATATTTTGGTAGTTTCTTACGTTGCGCTTATCATCGGTTTTCAACTCGGGGGTCATAAATGAGGTTTTCCTTGCACTATGAAATGCACGCTGAGGGAACGATATCATAAATCGAACAGGGTGGTTTGGCTAAAGCATCGATACAGCGACAGTATACAGCTGATGGAATACCATCTGGTCTTGGTGAGAACGACTGTTTGAGTTTGTTTGCGGTCTGCAGTATCATTTCATGAGTTGCATAGAACATACTCATATCGATAGCATTAGTCACAAAAATTGGGAAACGGAGGTGGAAGTGGATCGGTCACACCTTGCGGAAAGGAGCGAATAGCGAACGAGGTTTGCTGAGAAGCACTCGACTGGAATCCACAAGGACAGCGTAGAAGAGGCAGACTCATGGCGACGCAGCTTAGCCAACGACATCCAGGCTGTAGACGAGAACCTGTCCTGGTGACAGGTAAAAGCCATGGCGGGTAACCGTCAGCAGTGGAGGTCTCTGATTTCATCCCTTTGTTCTGCCGGAACGGCGGACATGGACACTAAAGTAAGTAAGTAAGATAGCATCAGTAGGGACATCGGCAGCAGCAAGTTAAGCCTCAGTTGAGGAATAAGTCGAAGTATTGAATATCTAAAGAGTGTGCGCTCACGTCGTCCAGACACACATTAGACGGTATATCCCTAAACTTACGCTTAGCGTTCACAAAGCTCCAGAAACTGCGGGGGTTATGCCGAAGATTCGTTTGAACATGGAGAACATATAATTTATACAGTATGGCTTTATGATTCGCTTTAACAAGCGGAGTCGCTTTGTGCTCCATAATGGAGAGACAGGTACACTGTGGAACGTTCGAGCGAAACCAGTTAGTCAGGATTGCACAAAACTGATTCACCATATTATCAACTTGAAGAAAGGCGAATGATTCCCAGTCAAGATCGGAAATATAAGTAGAAATTGCCGTAGAATCAATCTTGCAATAGTTCAGAGATATTGGCCCAAGGATGCGCGACGGTGGATTAACGAGACCTGGAGCTGATGTCTTCAGTATTAGTAACGCGTGGCGAAGAACCTCTGGTAATAGTGGAACAGCAGCATTATGGACGCATACACTAGTAACTTCCGTACAGAAAACCAAGTCTAAAGTTCGACCCAGATGATTACGAACCATGTTCACCAGTTTTAGGTTGGCGAAGTTCATACCATCGATCAAAACACCAGCAAGCGACGGTAAAATAGACATATCATGGTGAACGCCAATATTCCATGATATACGAGGCTGGTTATAGTCTCCACATACCAGCAACAGATTGAATTAATCATTACACAACCCGTTGGCCGTTGCTATGTGGTCACTTAACACGGCAGAATCGTGACTTTTGTCAGGTGGAATATAAAGCGTGCAAAGTATAATTTTCATACCCCGTATGGTGTTAGCAACACATATCTGCTCCAGATGCCTACCGTTCACAGTTTCAATTTGGTTGCAAATGTGTTTTTGTGATATAGCGATTAACACTCCACCAAACTGTCGTCTACTGCTATTGAGTGAACTGCGATCACACATTGTAACTTGTACCAAAGAGTTGCTGTGACAGAATGCAATCTTCAAGGCCAGTTTCTGTCAACATGATAACGCCGTAATGGCAATCAAGAATAGCAAGAAAAACGTCGTCGACTTTCGTCCTAAGTCCTCGTACATTCTGGTAATACATCCAGATACGGCCAGTATCGTCGCTGGGTGTCTCGGTTATAGATACTGCATCAAGCTGCGTCGATTGAATATCCTGCAACGGCGAATCGAAATCAGCGGAGAAATAGGTGTTGGAAATTTCACACTTGTCTGGTCTGGGATTTTAGAAGTCCCGTACCCTACACCCGCATGCAGGACCGGGATGACCATTGTGCGCTGGCAGCATAGACTCGACTTCGGCGGGAAAGTTGGGGCTTCTATGATAGTAACACAGGTGCACCCCGGTGTCTCGTTGCGTATCGCCAGAGGTGGAACAAGCAGTCATTTGTTTTCTTGCAGTGTTTCAAACAGGCACGGCTCAGGGAACAGGCTATCTACAAACGGTGTGTGAGTTGGGCTGAAAGCGCGATTCCTAGCAGCAGAGGATCTCGATTTGCTCACCAGGGTAATCTCTACACGAGGAGCAATTAGCGATGCTGGAGATCCTGTTGAGGCCCAGTAGTTATTTACGGTGGTAGCTTCGAATTCCTAAAAGAGTATACCATATGGCCAAGTGCCCGTATTCAGCGCAGTTTCTCGATACCTTTCGTACATTCTAATTTTGAACGAGATAAAACTCATAGCGCTTAAGTCAGCATCCTTTTTTATCAACGGAAACACCTTGATAGGATCTTCGCACTGCAAAGAATCATTGACTAGATCGGCAACAACTTCAGTTTTTACACTGGAGTGAATTCAGGATAAATTTAACCAGAACAGTTGCTTAGGGGGAGACACGGTTAGCATGGTTTGCGAGGCGGTTTGTGGTTTGAGCCGATGAGAAGCGGCTTATAAGTATTTGCACGCTCTTCTCGGCGATGATTCTTCGGCGGTTTCTCCGATATGTGTTTCAGTGTTAGCAACGTAGTTGCAGATTCAGTCACTTTCTCGAAGAGTTGCTCCATTCGCTGGCCATTGACTAGAATGGCTTCTTTCAAATCACTAATGGCTTCATCATTCCTACCAGAGATGGATGAAGCTGCGTTGTTCATCGATGATATGACTCCCTTAAAGTGAGCCATTTTCAATAGTTTCAATAGCAACGACGGTCGTGGATTCGGAATTGCAAACGAAACGAGGTAAAGTATTTCCTATCAATTCAAGTGAACAGTTTGGGCAAAATCATCGTAATTACCAAATAACTTTTGGTAAGATTTGGTAAGATTACCAAATAACTGTGCGGGTGGTAAATCAAAGTTTTCTGTACCACCCGCAAATCAAAGTTGAGTTTCGCGCGTGATGTGACGAATGGAACGGTCGAAATAAATTACTGAAAAATCGACGGCGAAAAAGTGAAAATATAGTGATGAATTTTAATTGGGCACAAATTCTAGTGTATAGTGTAATTTATGCCCCAAAAAGTAATAGAACCAATAGAATGCAATGTTTAGTGCCTCGCGTTGCAAGAACTTATTACGGCTACCAGGTTAGTTGGACTAATTTTATTTTTTTGTGATCGTTTCCCGAGTCTATGGGAACATCCTAGATAACACAAGATCGTAATATAAAGTTCATATTAAATCGTTTTCATGTCAATTTTACATTGGAATTGTATAATGATTAGAGCATGTCAAAACAAAGTGAACAATAAGTTGTTTTGCAGTCGTACGTGTCCTCATCTGAGTTGTATCATGACTGTAAATTATAAAGCAGTAGGTATAGATGTTTGCAATATTTAGTTATATCTTAATCATATATTCAGGGGTATTAAGTTGCGTGTTATAAAGACCGTTGTATAAAATGCAAGGTAGAATTACAAACAATTGTCAAAATTTTCGCACGTATGTTGCTTCCACTTTGGTATATATATGTTCTTATCTGGCGTGAAATATAACTTTTTCGTTCAGATATGATGTCGTATTCCTCAGTTGCAACCGAGATATACAAACCAAATGGTTTACTGGGATGTTGGTGCACTGAAAAATGGAAGGGAAGAGTGAAATTCGGTGCCATACTGACTGCCACAAATGTACTCTGACGACCTTCTCGTTGACGTACGCGATTTGGTCGCAAAACCCTTGCACTTGATATGTTCGCTGTCGGCATGAACCGGCTTCACGGACTGATCGCAAATGTTTTCCATCGTAAAATGAATCAAAATTTAGATCTGCGGTAGAGATGCACTTTTTCGTTGGTGTTCTGGTGATGGGAAATCTAAATCGGCCACGCACTTTTTCGTTAGCGTTACAGTGACGGTAGATTTGAATCACTTTGGCCCGCTCGCCACACTCACACTACACGCACAAAACAATAATTGCAAGCAAACACTTTTACCATAATTTTGCTAATCACTTTCAATTGCACTAAACGCTTTAAATGATCAGAAACACTACTTTACAAACTTGATTCACAATTTAGCTCGATTGAACATCAAAATACAGATACAACAGTCGGAAATTGAAAAAATCATACTTAAACAATAACACTGCTGCATCGTACAAAAACGTCAACCGTAATGCTATGGGAGAAGCAAAGGGAGAAATATTTCAATTGGACTTTCATGAAACACTCTCAGAATAAAAATTTAGGCAAGCATCTTATTTTTGTGACCGTATGACTTTACTGACAGTTATTACGGCTCACCCTGTACTCATATTTTGTTTTAATTTCCATTTTCTGGCAATCAAGGCTAGCACTTAATTGTCGTAACCAAACCAATCATTAAGAACAATCATTCATCATTGCTTTCACTTATCCCAATTTTCAACTCCCATTGAAGAAAAATTCATCAACGAAAGTCGCTCTCTAGCGGAATTCCCTTCAAATAGCAACCCGATTGAAGCAGTATTGTTTTCATTTTCCATCAGCATCATCATCCCTTTTGCAGGCAGACGCTGCTCGCTGTAAATTCGTCGCTAGGTGAATCGGAAGTGCAACTTTTCATCCACCGTTTCATTTATTCCGGTTGACCGGAGAGCACTTTTCATTATCATTAGTTCGCATTAGTAGACGGAATCTTCCACTTCGCCGGGTTATGTATTGTTTTACTGGGCTGCGCTTCGGAGGACGGAAAGTTTCATCCTTCTCGCTCGGAGTTCAAGCTGTTTTAGGCGCAATCAACGCCACCCATTGGACTTCCGAGAATGGAACCAAATTCAATTAGTGGGTGGCTGAGTAGTTCGGATACTCAGCGCAGACTGATGTTCCCTTTGATGTTGGAAATTTCATCTGGCTTGTTATGAAATCGAATTGATCCCATCGTATGTCGCACCTTGTTTCGGATTCTAGAGGGCACTATTTGGTATTTTTGACACACCAACACGCGGTCGGCCGATGGTTTTTCGAAAGGATGAACCCTGCGGATACAAAAGCAGGGACAATGGCGTGTTGATGGGATCACATCTTGTGTGCAAGAAGATTGTTGTGAATACCAGACACATACACATAGACTTGTAAAGCTCCAGTGCTGTGCGGTTAGTTGGTTTAATGCATTGTGTTTGCTGAACCGGAGGCGTCTCGCTTTTTCAAGAGTTGATGGCTCAAGTAGGTTATCTATGGTTGAAAGCAAGAGTAACAGTGGAGAAGAGTGAAGAAGGATACCATTCACTCAAAGTTTCTTAGAATCTTCAGGCAATCCGAAGTGAATTGTCGATTGAGATGTGTGCTTAGGTAAGGATGGCCATGCATTCTCGTGAAATGGTGAGAGTATAGCTGCGAGTTGTGTGGGTAACTGCTGGCAGCCAGAATGTACAAACCCTCATTCAGCAGAGCTGAATATTTAATTCAACTACGGTTTTACTCGTAACAGAGTCGCTGCATTTTCAAGAATGTAGCAGAGTACTACGATTCAAAGTTTCGTGCTTATTTAACCAAATTTAGTTCTGTTTACTAGAAATTAACATTAAGCTTTATTTACTGCGTGTCGTCTTAAACGTTATCATTCTCAGACCTTGGTAGACAATGATTGTTAATTGTATTGGTATAATGTAACATAAATTTGGATTTAATTGTAATGCACATAAACCTATTCTCAAGTGTTTTACGATTCTGTTTGCTAAGACGACTCAATACTGAAATATTTCTTTATTTCTTAAACTGTAAATCCCAATTTTTGTGAGTACAAGATTTCTATATCTAAATTCAATCTCAATTTTTTATGATTTATCAACTCAACTTATGTTAGCTTCGTTTATTAAAAAGCAAAGCAAAGCTTTGGGTTACAAACGTCTTCAAAATTTTACCCTTCTTTATCGAAAGACTTAGAACTACGTCTTAAGGCAAGGTTTAGCTAGATACCATTCCAAAAAATCTTTCTCGAAATCCAAAATTAAACCAACCAATTAGACCAAAATTAAACACTAATTCATCGCAAAATGGCATTAACAACTACACAAGATAAAATTGTTATAGTGACACCGAAAATTATTTTGTGTTTTAACAAAATCTATAATCTGACAGATTAATTACGAGCATCCGAGTAGAGAAAATCGTTTACATCTTCATATAAAAAAAATTTCAACCTTAAAAGGACGGTTTTCGGTAAATGATAAATTTGTTAGGAATTTAGCAAGCTTTTCTTCTCGGTTTTCTTTGGAAACAGACCAGAATAGCTTGCATGATCAGCAGTACATACACCACATTTAGGTAATCGTAATGTTAAAAAGATGGGTACAGCTACCACTAACGCGTTTAGCAAACGGTGAAGTCGGCTCACTGGGAACATATGGCATGAACACGAACACGTTCCTCTAGTGGTTTTCATGAAATCGCTAATAAAACTATGAGCTCCACTAGAACGTTCTGGTGACCGCTGTAAAATTGCGTTATTACGTTCTGCTGAAAGCAGCAATAAAACCGATTATGCTTTTCGCTGCTTAACTAGCACCATAATTTAATTTAATGATACTTTTCACTTTGCTCCGCAAAGCTACACAGCTTGTTGTTTGGTAAAGAAGCTAAATCAATCAGACAGCTTCGTTAACTAGAATATATATTTTCGTGGGAAGAAAACTTAAAGTTTTACTGTCAGATCATCACGTTCGATTAAGTTTTTAGGGACCATAATAAAATATATTCGATGGAATAAATAATAAATTTTCGGCAGTTTCCATGGTTGTGCAGCATATGCGCATTAAATTTTACCGTACATGTATGATAGGTGAGTAAAATTATCCTGTCATCGGAATTTTGCCATTTTTGGAAAGTAATTGTTATAACAAAACAAATAAACTCAATTAGTTGAACTCAAGTTGTAGTAAAATCAATCTAGGTGCTTTCTGTGAAATGAAGACCGATTATTAATGATTTCCTTTCTGCAACTCACAGTTTTTGCTTTGATGATTTGTTGTTTGGTGAACAAAAAATGCAAGAAAACGTGCATTATGGCCTCGCATAAAAAATGTTTTCGGTGTTGAATTCCAATATTGGACAAACTTCTGAATGGAGTTGCTTATGCCGAAGGTGATGTATTGCCGAACATTCAAGCTCTGTTTCTCTGCTAAAAAAACCGAATTAATCCACCTAGCGGTGTGACCTAGCCTTTCTACTGCAACAACAATTATTTTTTATTCATATTCTCAGGAACATCTATAATAATTAAGTTGACTATATTTTTAAATATCAGTTCCTTAGTCCTCAAAATCCTTATTTAACAGTAAAGTTCACAAGAACGTACTGCGTGTAATAATTATATTTTCTTTCCTAGGGTGTGTAAGCATCATCAATTTACTTTCTCAACACCTTCTTGTTTATAAAATTTAAATGATTTAAACAAAAGATCTGTAGACAGCCTTAGGTTTTGGAGTTACAGGAAGGTATAGCAAGTTTGTTTTGAATTGGCAATATGGAAAATGTGTTCATATGAAATGAGAAATATTCCTGTTTTTTTTTGTATGCCAGAAGGGCATTGGGTTAAAAGGCCAATGCGATAGTCTGTTCATGTACAAAATATGTGAATAGATTTCTTGATATTTTCACCACAACATTTCGTCCATGCGCTCAAGAGTTATCATCTTTCAAAAACAAGAATTCTGAATAATTACGTAAACAATTATTGCGCAAATATTTCCTTTTTCACGTTTGAAAAAAGGATTGACTTCAAAATTTTTCTATGAAATTTAAATGCTTGAATTTAATTATGTAATATATCTAAAATGAGAACATAACTGGGTAGAGCACTAGATATAAAAAACGAAACAGAGACATTGGGTTTTTCCTTAGCTGGCACTTGTTCCGATTATTATTTTTGCAGAAAAATCAAATCTTGAGCTTCTTTTGTATGTATTTTCATGAAAAAATAATCATTAGATTGATCACAGCCTAAAATTAAATTGAAAAGAAAACTTTCCAATTAAATTCTACTATTTATTCTACTACTAATAAATAGTAAAAGAGTAAAATTTAATTGGAAAATTTTCTCTTTAATTTAATTTCAGGTTTCGTATTCTACTAAGACGCTCCAGAAACTTCAGTTGATCACAGCGTTTTTACGATATTGCCCGTTAGATGGTCAAGGAAATGAGATGGGGTCAAAGAAATAGTGCAAAAGCATGCTTGAGGTTGGGAAATAGAATAATTTTTCAGCGCTTGTGTTTTTCAATGCAACCATGCGCAAAATTGGGAAAATCAACTCATTAACATTTTCAGTCCTATACACCACGATACCTATATGCCTAAATCAACTGGTTTTCTTCGCTATTCTGCTTTTCTTGTCTGATTGGGAGTAACAGCAAGTGAAGAAAATGACTATGAAATAATAAAATGTCTCTCACTTTTTCTTGTATTTCAAGCAAGTTGCAAAATTGCAAATACATAAGCACATACACGCATACATACATACATACATACACACGTGCATCATACAAACATTGAATACAATCGATTCTTCACTGCTATATTTTAGTTTTACACGTTTTGAGCGGTTTAATACAAGGTACTTAAATACACTGAAGTCGCTTTTTACGCGGTTTTAACGTTACTATTTTTACGCGGTTTTCGGAATTTACGCGGCTTTTTACGCGGTTTTCGGAGTTTACGCGGTTTTTTTACGCGGTTTTGATTTACGCGGGACGTATCCTTCGCGTAAAAGGCGACTTGAGTGTATTTAAGTTTGAATAACTTTTGAACAAATCGTCCGATTTTCAACAACTCGGTTTTGTTTGATAGATCTTAACAGTAATTTTCAAATAATAATAAATTGTTGGATGTTTCTTATTGAATTAATGCTCATATGCAACAAAAATATGTTTTAAATACTTTTCTTCAATTTTCTTTATGTAACTTTTAAACCACAAGCCCATTTGTCACAAAATTTGGAAGTTAAGGTTTTGAAAAGCTCCCCTTGCAATCAATTTTGTTTAAATCGGTTAAGGGACCTACGAGATAATGAAGTCCCGTATTTTTCGTGTTTTTATACATAACTTTTGAACTAAAACTTATTAAAACTTTGTATTTATGGGACACCTAGACCTTTCATTTGAGACTAAGATCATCTAAATCGGTTCAGCAATCTCCGAGAAATGTGAGTGACATTAAAAGTGTTCCACACACACACACACACACACACACACACACACACACACACACACACACACACACACACACACACACACACACACACACACACACACACACACACACACACACAC